>NW_019416614.1:278187-328798 GCF_000390285.2 Anoplophora glabripennis | reverse complement strand
TTATGTGTAAGACTTTCAACACCATATGTAGTATTTGTGATATAAATTATTGTTCTGTGAAAACATTGTGCTCAAGTATAGTTAACCAAGTCAATAATTAACCGATGTTATTCCTTATTTAAGTAACCTCTATTTCTTTAGGTTGTATGTTGTAAAACCTCTACTAATATGTATGATTTTTTTGTTTTGTTTTGTAATTCATGTGTCTTAAATTTATGCTTATTTACTACCAGTTAATTTAGCTCTGTAATTGGAATTACTTTTGTTGGGCTAATAAACGAATTATTATTATTATTATTATTATTAAAAAAAAAAATAATTGAAATGGATTGAACGACCCTGAAATTTAAGAAGTTGGTCCTTTCAAATTGCAGCCTTTCATTGCCACTTTTAAGGCAACGAATAAGATTGCAGATACTTGTTTTTCTACAAAAAAAGCTGATATAAATCAAATAGATGAAAATTTGAGAAAACTTCGCAAAGCTTTTGAGAGTACAGGAGTTTCTCAAACTTTAAAAATCCACGTTCTTTTGGATCATTTGAAAGATAGCTTTCTGTACTTGAACAATGATGGTCTGGGACTATGGTCAGAGTAGGCCGGTGCTTATTTCCAGTATGCACCACGATTCAGAAGTAGAAGAGTCGACAAAAAAAACCGTAAATAATTTTATTTTATAATCAAACCAAAGCCGGAGTAGACGCGTTAGATCAAAAATGTGCCAACTATAGCACTTCCCGTAGGACACGAAGATGGCCTATGGTGATTTTTCATGCGCTTTTAAACATAGCAGGTGTCAACAGTAGATTAGTATTTCAATTTGCTCATGAAGGTAAAGGAATTACAAGATTTGGATTTCTTAAAAGACTTGTACCTTCCACATACGCAAAATAGATTAACCACAAAGTTGCCACGCTGTTTGGAAGCTATAATTGTCAGCATGACAGGAGATGACTATTACACACCTCCAGTACCTGAACAAAGAGGTAGTGGCTTCAACGAAAACGATGTGCCATATGTCCAGCAAAATATAACAGAAAAACCAATTCGCACTGCCAATCATGTAAATTCCAATATGCAAGCAATGCTCCCGAAATATATGTTCCAACTGTATTTAGCATTTTTTTTTGTTAATAGGAATACTGTTTTATGTTTTAATGTTCATTTTTGTTTTGACAAATCCCCGCTTTTTTACTAAAAACAAATTATGGGTCAGTATGACCCAACAGGAGCAGTTGCGTTATCATTTTTGTACGATACTATTCTTTGGAGATGATACGGTTAAAAATGAAAGTTTGTTGAAAAAATTAACTCAACGTTTTGGAAAAGATATTTGTGTGATTCAAAGTGGAAGAAAGCCAGTTGTTTATTACAAAACATTTAACTTGGCCGAAATTTGTTCGAAATGGTTTAGTGATCCAAATTCATTACTTGAAATAGAAAATAGTCTTACACGTAGCAACCAATATTATAAAATTTGATGTTAAAAGTAATTCTCCTAAATTAGATTCGTACCCAGCAAAGTTGTAAAACCTGTAACGGCGAAACCTGCAAAAATGCGGGAGAACGTATAAGGTACAATTTGGAAGATATTGATATCGAAGAGTCTGATGTTGAGAACGATTGGGATATATTTGACAATGATCCCATCATAGATCCAGACGCTCTAATAGATTTAAACCATCTTTCCGATTAAACGATCTAAAAAGTTAATGTTAAACTGCATTATTTTATATTGAAATAAAGATTTATTCTGATAAAGCTGAAGATTTTTTACTCTTCGCCCTGTATAAAATTAGAAATATTACATTTTATTCTTACAATAATTTTTAAATATAATAATTAATTATTAAAAATATGAAAGTGCCGCAACTTGAAAAAGAAATTAATTTTTTTATAAAATAATTTTAAACCCTGGTAGAACATTAAGCGATTTTTCAGCTAATTATTTGGTGCTATTCGCTCAAAAGGTGGTCTTCACGATCATCCTGATCTCCTAGAATTTCGATATCGGCTGCGTTCATATGTTCTAGGAAGAAATGAGGGTTCCCTTTCGGCATTTTCCAATGTAGAGGAAGACAGCACTCCAAATTGGCCAATCAACGAGATTAGTTTAAGTGCCGAATGTTTTAAAGATTTGGAAGTAGACTGTGAAGCAGAACCAGAAAATGATTTACAAGAGCTAAATGACCTTGAACACCTAGCTGAGTTTATTTGCAGTAAACTTGAACCTAAATCTTCTTCCTTGGGTGCAAACACGGGCCTTCTCTCTTGGGTTGAATTGGGGATTATTCAAGCCCACTCACGAAATGATGACTCAGATGGAGAAGTTAAAACATATTTTTTTTAAAACAAATCAAGTGGGTCCAGAAGAAAGTATTTCAATCACAAAAGGATATCTGAAAGGGTTACTTGATCTAAGTAAATACATAGAATACAGAAAAGACAAGAAGATACTTTTTTTAGTGCCAAATGTTTTTCAGGATGAGAAAATTGAATAAAGAACTAAGTACCTAATTCTCTTTTGACACGAAAGAGAAAACTAAAAAAACTGTGACGTAGTTGTACTCAGGGTGTTAAAAAAACTCACGGTAAGCATCTCACGATAACATGTTGATAGGAAACATGTTGATTGGCTAAAGGTGAAACAAGTCGTTCCTTCCGAGTGCGGTTTTAACATTTAATATAATTTTGGATATTCAAAAGGATTATATTTAATAACGCAATAATTTTCAATTCAGAATTTTAATATTTTTGTAAAATTTTGAGCACTCAAATTTAACAGTTCAAATAACAATTTATCACTAAAAATTGAAATACACTTTAATTTTTCACATATCTTATGATTCGATATTTCCAAATAGGTATACTTCACTTCATAATATTGAAAGATATTGATATGTACTTCTTATCGATGATATATCATTTCCTTGTTTAAATATTATTATATAAACTTATCATTTGATACAAATATCGATACATTCCTCTAATGCTAGCATCCCTATTTGCAATATTTTCCAAATGACATTCTTGACTACATGACTTCTTCATTAGTAGTCAACTGAAAATGATATGACCATTTTGGCAATTAGCCATTTCTTTGGTGCTTTTCTCAATTCAATCTCAAATTGTAACAGTTGCACAAAAACCTTCATCTCTGCCAAATGTTGGAATAAATGTAGTGAGGAAAGGTAATTGTCAAAGAATATTTTGTAGACAAAATTTAGAATTTCTACCGATTTCATGAATGAAAGAATTACAGCTGCACCAAACCTATTGACACGATTTCTATTTTTCTTTCGTTTATAGATATCGAAAAACACCATATTATATTTTCCTCTAGACTCCTAGAAAATGAACATATATAGATGAAATATACACAAATAGTAAAAGATTTATATTCGATATATTCATACAATGAAATTATTACTAAAGTTTTGTATATTTCTGTGTTGGTAGTACAATCTTTCTTAAGTTCGGCGCAGTTGGCAGTAATGACCGCATTGAATTATTGTCAAATATCAAATAATTCGCAATGTTTTTTACAAAACATTATACGTTTTTCCTTTCCGTTTTCCCTCGTTTTTACTCTTGTCGTTTGTAAGTGGCCGTTGTGTTTGCTATTTTCATATCTCTAACGAATAATTCGGATAATAAATATTTGGGATTAATAATAATAATTAAAGTATTTCATTCCAAAAATATTAATAGTGAAAACCAAAGTAACGTTTACAAAGTGTTAGTTTAGTCGATCGTGCAGATAAGTATTTATTTATTTCACCATGAATTGACAAAATAAAAGGAAAGTTTTACGTTTATTTTTAGGTATATGAATTTTCAAAAATTGGAGGAAGCAACACCTACGACTTCATAAGAAGAGTTTTATCTATCATTGTAACAAATAATTTGGCCCAAAATTTTACATGGTTCGGAACAAAGCATTTCAGAAGCTAAAAATATCTGAAGTTATCAGGGTTCTCAGCGTCAGGGAAAACCTGAAAAACCTGGAAATGTCAGGGAATTTGAGCTGTGTCAGGGAAACGTCAGGGAAAGTGCCAATATTCGTCAAAAATCAGGGAATTTTTAATGTCGTCAGGGAAAATTTCTGAACGCCACTCACGCCGCGTCTAAATTCTTTATTTATTGAACGCACCCAGTTGCCTATTTCTATCTGTTTTAATCACACGTACTCGTAGATCAATAGAAAGAAAAGGATATATCTGGAGTGCATACCAGTGAGAGAGAACGTTGTGAGCGGGTATGTAAAAAAGGATAAAGATAAATTGCGTGGTGATTGTGCTGTCTGTTTTACGATTTACAAATTGTAGTAAATTATAGCTTGTATTTCTGAATTCTACAAAACACTACAAACAAATTCGTTTTCATAGAAAAAAGATCTGTACGTTCTGTATGTACTTTTTCTACAATTTACGTGCTGTTTATAAAAGGTAATAAAAAGCTGAAAATATTGTAGTATGTATTTTATTTTTTCATTTTTTAGGTTAGAAAAATGGGTGGTATTAATAAAAACAGAGTACATGCTCCTAGCAGGTGCTCAACAAAAAGCGGAGTATATGCTAAAAACTTGAGCACATACTGAATTTTCATATTAATAAAATTTAGAAGGGAAATAGAGCACCTGCTTACGCTTTTTAAGTACCTACTCCGATAAACTCACAGCAGCAGACGTCATATGCGAGTTCCGACAGGTTGAATATTAGAAAGTTATAGAGCGGCCGTGTTGCTATAGTGGATGTAAGTCTCTACATATATTAAATAAGAACTATGGATACTGAAGAAGACACAGTTAGTAGTGGGGAAACATGTGAGAAAATGATACAATTTGTTAGTGTTATTGAAAAATTTCCTATACTTCTGGAAAAATCAAACATACCGGATGTTAAAAGGAAAAAAGCGAATGCAATTTATGAAATAAAAGGTAAACTAGCAGTTGAATTTGGAATAGAGTTGAACGACACGCAAATATGGAAGAAACTAAATAATCTCAAGACTAGAATAAAAAGGAAGACTGACAAAAAACAAACAGGAAATCGGAAGATTGAATTAAAAGATTGGGAAATAAGATTCTTTAAATATATAGAAGGGGAGATAAATCCTTCAATTTGTAAAGTAAAAGGTAAGTCTAGTATACGTACTTAAAATTTGTAGCAGCTTCTTTAATTTTGTATAGGGTGATTACTTTTTAATAGAAGGACTTAATAGAAAATGTTAATACTTACCAGTTAAAAATTTCACACAACTACGAGTGTTAATTTGTTAAAGTTGCGGTATTAAATAATAGACTGCCCCCTACAAAAATACTTTCTTAAGTCTTGTACAAACGTCCACGTTTTTTTAATTTTTAAATAAAAAAATAAAAGTAAGTAACTAAAAACAAATCTTTTCAGGGGCAATTTCTGCTGGTGTACGTTCATGTGGAATGGAGGTCGCTGAAATCAGTCTTGAACAGAATGAAATTCAGCTAAAAGAACCTGGGTCCTTTATAACATCCGGTACTGGATCTGTTAAGAGTGCAGATTCCGACTATCCTGTGCCTGGAACTTCGAAGACCTCTTCTGTGATGAGTAAAGGTGTAAATGAGGGGCCACTAAAGAACCAAAAACATAAGAAAAAATTACCAGAAACTGAAGAAACCAAAAACCTTACTACGCAAGAACTTCAACGTTTAGTTCTTTTGGAACAGTTGCAAGTCTTTAGGCTTGCAAAGGAACTGCTATTACAGAAAAAACAGCAAAAGGATATGGAACAGGTCAACCCTAATACTCAAGGAGATGCGACTGATGCAATACTGCTTAACATTCCGGACAATGAAAACATCGATGAAAACTTCCCTATTTTTATAAATTTATAGAACTGATATTAAATACTCATTAATTTAACTGGGTTTTTTATTTAACTGAAATATAGTAAGTACTATGCTACAGTTTATGAATGAAGAACATTCTATACTTGATAAAAAGATATATGTAATACAGTCTAAATGCAAACAGCATCTTACTTAGTATTAACCGTGAATTATTCTTGCTATTGCATCTCTTCTCAGTTGTCCTCTCTGACGCACAACTGCCTCACCATAATCTACATTGATCTGTAAATCATCACCATTATTGTTGGCATCTTCAAAAATTTCAAAATCTTCATCGTTGAGGTGTTTTGCAATATTATGCAAAATAAAGCAGCTTAATACAAGAGACGGAACTTTTCCTGTATTTACTCGAATTTTGTTTTGCAATATAGGAAAGCGCTGTTTAACTTGGCCAAAACACCTTTCTATTATAACACGTTCTCGAGTAAAACATCTATTATATGTAATTTGCTCAGGAGTGACAGGGTCTCTGTATGGAGTCATAAGCCACGGGGTAAGTCCATAACCTGAATCTCCAAGAAGAAGTGCACTAGCTGTATTCCACCGCATGATATTAAAAATGGCAGAATTTCTCCATATGCGTGAGTCATGAACGGCTCCTGGCCAAGACGCATCGACACTTGTAAACTCCTCTCGGACGTTGCACGTTGCCTGAACGTTTAGACTGCAGAACCCCTTTCTGTTGACATACTCATCTCCGTGTACAGCCGGTTTAATGATAGGAATGTGAGTGCAGTCTATCGCACCGATAGCAGAAGGAAAATTATACTTTTCTTGCCATTTATGTTTCTCTTGCTCTAACGCTTCAGTAGTTGACGGAAACTGTATCCATATATTTGATTTTCGTATTATAGCATCTATTACTGATGAAACTGTTAATGATACCGTTGATTGGTGCACCCCAATGTCCTCACCTACGCCACTTTGAAATCCCGGGTCGCCGACATAACGAAGAAAAATTCTCATCTTCTCAGTGGTCGTTAGAGCACCACCTCTGTTTTCAAACTCATCTCCCAGGAAATGTTGAGCAAGCCATTCTACGTTATTTCTGTTAAATCGATACAAAATTCGATAGTCGGTATCCCGAGAGTCTCTTCGAACCTTATAATACTTTCTTGCACGAGCAATAGGCATAAATTCGGCCATTATTTCCGAAAGCACAGTTATTACTGATGCTGAGCTTCCTACCAAGGTACCTTAAATTATTGTGAGTAGTTGCTTCATTTGTGTAGCATATACTTACTTTTATTCATACCGAAACTTAAGTAGGCACTCAGTGTTAAGTAGATACTTACAAAACTAGCAGGTGCTCCATTGCTAAGCATCTCCTCTACGATTTTATTAATACCAAATGAAGAACCCACTCCAAAATTTGAAGTAAAAAGTATGTGCTTAATTTTATTAATACCACCCAATGTCTCAACGAAAAACGACATTTAATTACAACTGGATTGATGAGAAACTTGCTCCAGTACAGTGGAAAAAGTATTTGAAGTCGGTAGAAAAAAATAAATATCAGGCACATTGTTGTTTATGTTATAAAACATTTGAATTAAGCAATATGGGTCGACGTGCTGTTTCCAGCCATTTCAATAGTGCAGCACATGTTAAACGGCATAAAGCCATTGAAAAATACAATAATTTGCAAACAGTTCTTCAAGAAAATAGACAAACACAGAAATTGCTCATTTGAGAAAAAATATTTAAGGAAATGTTGTCCACATCCTATAATAAATATATTAAAGTTATATATTTGTTATTCAGTGAAATCTATTTTTATTGTTTTTTGTTGTATTTATTGACATTTCTGTTAAATCTCTTGTTAGATATTTATATTTGTTAATATTTAACATCATATATGTTTAATGCTGAATTAAATATTTTTAATAAAATTAAAATTATTTGTCATTTATTTGTCATCAAATTTTGGTTTAAGTTTTTAAAAATATAAATTTCGTTTGCTTTTTGTCAGGGAATTTTAAAAAAATATGTCAGGGAAAACCTGGAAATGTCAGGGAATTTGGTTTTGAAAAATTGCTGAGAACCCTGGTTATTATTAGTAAGTTGAACTAGATAGCCATTTAAATAAAAACAAAAAATTTGGGTCTCCATATATTTTTTTATAATTTATAACGGAAGGACAAATAACTCGATTGGTATCTATTGTTTTAGACAAAAACAAACATGTATTTTTGAAAAAACAGTCAAGGACATATGAAACTAATAATGGTTATCTTTTTAGAAGCTGCAGAAAAATGCGATATTAGAGACCGGAAGTTGGTTGAAGAAAATATTTGAGATGGGACAAGGAAAGGGCCGTTTTCGAAAATAAAAAATATACTACTTAGTAATGAACTATTCATGCAAAACTGATTTTGTTTTTAATATAATTGTACCCTAATTTTTTTAGTAAAAATTGGATATAAAATGATTAAGGTAAGAAAATTATAGCTTCATACAGAACTGTATTGTGTGCTCTATTTTTGTTTTGTTTTATCGACAGAATGAAAGTACAATTTACATAAGGTATTCAAAATTAAGTTGTTGTTATTACTAGCTGTTTAATATAGGAGCTATAAAGTTTATGCTGATTTGTTATGGTAAAAGCAAATTTTAGACAGACGAACACTCATATGAATTACATACAACTTGATGAAGGATACAGGGTGTCTCTAAAAGGTCTGAACAACGTCCTACCACATATTCCTGGGGCCAAAATATGATCTAACCCAACTTACCTTAGTTCAAAATTTGATAGTTTCCGAGATACGGAGTATTGAAGTTACAATTTTTTTTTTTTTCTTCAATAATTTTCTTATTAATTATTGTAGTAAATACGTAAATGTTGTATATGGAAATATGGACTCGAATTTGCTGTAAATTATAGAG
The DNA here is from genome assembly GCF_000390285.2 of Anoplophora glabripennis. NCBI lineage: Eukaryota > Metazoa > Arthropoda > Insecta > Coleoptera > Cerambycidae > Anoplophora > Anoplophora glabripennis. The sequence goes on along the minus strand of NW_019416614.1, from coordinate 320,024 downwards.
GGCGCCACCTAGAATACTTTACATGCATTGAAATTGTTATGACTTTTTGTGCCATGGTGTTTTGAATTTTTAATCCAAAATTCTTATTCTCTGACGTTTCTTATAAAAAGAAAGTACCCCTGGTAAATGTCGTTTTGAACAACCATTTCTTGGATAACTGGATTTAAATGTTTAAAACATCCATTATTGTTAGTATTTTGGACAGCTAATAGATGTCCATCACGGAAGTACTATGGACATTGGTAGCTGGACAACTTATGGTTGTCCAAAAATGTAACCACTGTATGATCCAATAAATGTCCAGTGGACACCCTTGTTCCATAAACGGATATCCTATGGACGCACAGGGTGCCAGTATCTATATGTGATAAACTGGTAAGTTACAATTTTTATGATGAGTTATGGGATTATTGCATTTAGGATTGTATATTTCAGATTTATTAAATAAGTTATTGTTCTGTTAAAAGTTGCATTTCTGTATATTAGGTTCATGCAGGGTTGCCACCCGTCCCGTATTTAAGTCACATGTTCCGCGTCCCGACATTAATTCATACGGACGCTAAAAGTCCCGTATTTTCGTACTTAGGAAAAATAAATGTCTATCCACACCCAAACACCCATTTGAATAAATTCATTTTAGTCAAAAACATAATGAAATCAATTTGTAAGTGGCGGACAATAGGCAAAGATAAATCTAATTTACTTATCGCCCGCCATCTAGCGCCAAGAGGAAAAGTGTCGAGTTTACAAACTTAGAGATTTCTTTTTTGTCAACCCCCTTGTTTTGCTGTCTTTATCACTTGTATGGTGACCCCTCATTCTTGTCATTCTATTATATCACAATAGTTGGTCTCCCAGTGTGTTTCTTGCCCGGTGCTTTACATAATTTGGCAGTTAGGTATTTTAAACTACTTCGTATTTTAAACACGCTCTAGATAATTTTTAAGGTAAGTACCTAGTACAGTTTAGAAAATTTAAAAAGTATATATTTATAGTACTATGTGTAAAAGTATGTACTATAATTTAAAAATTACAGAACATGGATAAATATTTAGAAAAACTCGAAACAAATAAGAACAATGAAGACCTCAGAGAAGGCCCATACTTAAAACCTTACAAACCACAAATTTGGATATAAAAAGTGTTGCTTCATTTTCTCCTGATAACATCAATGCAAATTTTGATAAAAAATAGGTCCTGTTTCACTTTATTGAAAGATAAAAATTCAAGAATCATCATCAATCAATTAAATATTGACATTGAAGCTATAGTGTTAAAAATATATGGCCATCTTAGTTGTAGTTCGTCAAGGAGAGAAAATTTAAAAGAATTTATTCAATATGTAGATTTAGAATTTATGGAACTTTTAAAACATGACCTTACAAGATGGTTTCCCTAGCACCTGCAATTGAACGTATTCTTCAATTTTATCCTGCAATATATCTCTTGGTGATGAACGCCCGTATGAAACAAAAAAAGTTGTTAAAAATTGATGATGACGAAGTGGAGACTGAAGATATCTCTTTCACTACAAAACTGCCACAGAAATATTTTCTTTAAGGCTTGAATTAAAAACAAGTCTGGAAATGAGATTGAAAGAAGGATTTTCTGGAATGCACGTAATGCAAAATTTGCAAAAATTTAGCAGTCACGATAAATCTAACATAATTAACAATTTTAAGAGTTTTTTAACTCGTGCAATTAACTACCTAGAAAATAATTTAGATTTTCTCACACTACATATTACAAAACCTTAACTGAAAACAATATTTTGATTTCCAAGAACTTTGTAAATTTTTTGAAGAATTGCAACTCCAGGAAATTGATATTAACTTGCTTTTGGAGGATTATTCTTCCATAAAAGCGTTCATCCCAGATATTGTCAAAATTGAAGATTCTACTGCAGAAAAATGGTTAAAAACTATTAAATCCTATGAAAAACTTCCTGCTTTATATCAGGTAATATCATATGCTTAAAATCATTCCGCCTTCAAATGCTTTTAGTAGAGTATGTTGGAGAGTTCTAATCCACCCCCCACTGCTTTTTACCCCCCCACCACTTTTTTTGGTCCAGAAGACGGAGAGTTCTAATCCGCCCCTCCCACTACTTTCCCTCCACCACTTGGCCCCGCCTCTTTTTAACCCAGCCAATTAGAAGACGGAGAGTTCTAATTGGCTGGGTTAAAGAGGCGGGGCCGTGGTGGGAGGAAAGTAGTGGGAGGGGCGGATTAGAACTCTCCGTCTTCTAATTTGCTGGGCTAAAAAAGTGTTGGGGGGTAAAAAGGGATGGGAGGGTAGATTAGAACTCTCCAATATACTCTACCATAGAAATCCATGTGATAGACAGGGATGGCTATAATGAAGGCGCCTAATAGTCAACGCCCATTTCGCCCTTCCACAAATAAGTGGATCTTATTTGTGGAAGGGTGAAACGGGCGGTGACTATGAGAGGCCTTCATTATAGCCATCCTTCTCTATCGCATGGATTTCTATGGCTTACTTTATCGCTCTCACGTAACTTCAGATAGACCATCGGTACTTTCCTACCCCGTATAGCAAATTTTCATAAAATACTTTAAAGGTTTCATTGTTAACACATCAACCCGGCCGGGTTGGCGACGAATGCTACCGAGCCCGGCCGGGTTGGGAAACATACCGGGTTGCAATCTCTAGTACCACCACACTTCGTTGGTTCCGGTAATTTAATAACATCTTCAGCCGGTACCAATCCAATATCGGCAACATCAGGAAAAACAAAATGGTACCCCGGTGGTATTCTCCTTAAAAACGTTATGCAATATTCAGAAGGGTTTTCAACACTAACAACTTGGCCAACATAGTGTTTCAATGTTTTTTTGGTAGTGAACTTTATCAAAACAAAATCATTATTTGAAATAATTCCATTTACCCAATCTTCTCTTTCATTATTAATTTGATCTTCTATGTATCAGTAACCTCTGATGACTTTGACGATCGCATTGATATATCCGAATGAGAATCATCATTAATTTCAAAACAAATATTTCTTTTGACTTTCTTTACCTTTACTTCCTGCCTTTTCACCGTATCTTGCTTAATTTCCTCAATATTTGGGGTATAAGATAGAATTTTAGTTTTCACTGGTTTTCTTCCGGATGGTTTTTTTCTAGCCGAAGCTTTAGGGAATGGACGAACATCTTGCATTCTTGGTTAATGTTGGCATGATTTGATGAATGTGAAAAAGGCCCAGCAACATTTATTAGATTGTCAAATGAAGAACACTTTTCATCATTTTGAGGCGGAACATCTTGTTGAAATCGACATACATTATTTTCATAAAGTGGATTCTCACGATCTGTTACATAGGAAAATCATCATCAGAAAAGATGCTCGGGTTGAAAGGATAAATCCCTGTGGCACTAAAACCTTTTGATATATTTACAGGAGTAAAAGCACGATAAAATGCTTTGGACACTAGAGGAACGACATTCTGTAGGGACATTGTTGTACCTGGATTAGAAACCATAAAGTTATCTGCTTTTTGGATGTAATAACATTTAAATGGTCCATAAACCTTAACATCTAATGGATGAAGCCGATGACTGGTATGTGGTGGAAGGATTAGTATAACAATACCGTGATGTTTGCAATATTCGAGGCACAATTAGGATACATGACTTCGGTGATTGTCTAATATTAACAAAACTTTATTTTCCTGAGAGGATTTTGAGAATTTAGCAAAATGTTCGAGGTATTTCAAGAAAGTTTCTTCTGTTTGCCAGCCTGATGATTGAGCTACACTAACGGATCTTGGTGGCGCTCCAAACGTCATGTAATCCTGTACTTTTTGTCGGGGAAAAATGAAGAATGGAGGGATAAAATTGTCGGAGGCGTTTACTGCGCAGAATACAGTCACGGTGGTACCTCGTTCTGCAGAGGTTATTTTTCCTACATGTTTTTGACCTTTTTTAGTTATTATTTTCCAGGATTATGCGATGTTTGGACGCCAGTCTCATCGAGTCAGGAGTAAATTTTTCACGTTCTAAGACTGTTCGCAATAAATTATAGAATTCACCGACTGTGTGTTTGTTGAAAGCTGTAGATCTGGCTAGACTAGTTGCTTCTGGGACTCTAATGCTTAAATTACTGTGACGTGACATAACCCCTCTTAGCCAATCTTTTGAAGCAGCGCCCTTGTCTTTCCACAACTGCGGCAATGTGATTTTCGGTCGCAAATAGGTATGCAAGTTCTCTCGTCTCCCTTGTAGTCAATCCATAATTCATATTAGCAGCAGATAAGAGATAATTAACTAGAAGAATTTCCTGTTTATTTGAAAATAATTGATTTGAAGCAAAATTTGGCTGATATATTGTTTCGTCGCCTTCGTTTCTGTATTTTTGTGCATATCTCTTCAGTGTCATTTTGTATACCTTGTATTTTTTTGCCGTCGTTCGTAGTGGATGGTTTTCTAAAGCATATTCCATGACAGCCTGTTTTAGTCTCTCAGGAGATGTTGGAGTACGGTCTGTTTTCTTAATATATTTAAAGGGCATTTTAACTAAAACCAAAAAGAAATAATGTAGATTTAGCATGAAACCATTCATATCGCGAATTATTATCTGACGACAAAAATATAAACATCTGTATAAAGGAGGAATGATACACCGAGGGAGGATTGATACTGTATCAAACCTCCCATGTTACACCTGTATCAATGCTCCTTTGAGACAACTTTTTGTTTCAAGTGTTTTTCAGAGCAAAAACATAACCTAAAATTATCCAACAAGGGGGATTCATAAGCTTATTCAGCCTAATTAAACCCATCTATTAAATATACTGAAACATTTATCATGTGACAAACACTGACTTACCAGAAAATATTACAATATTTTGGAACAAAAAACATAAAAATATCTTAGCGATGCAAAATACGTGCGTGGTGGTATACGTTCACAGCAACACTAGCAGAGGCCGTTAGGGATGTAGTACGGCTGACTACAGCGCCTACTTGTTTTCTATGGGGCGAATTTTGTAAGTGTATCAATCCTCCCAGTGGATCAACCATCCCCACCCTCCCCTACGATAAAAAAGTTATGTGTCCCGTATCTTAAAATTTAAAAGGTGGGTTCGTGTGGGGTGAATCGACATAGGTTCAAAGGGCAAAATGACATTTTGACGTTTTACCCGACCACAAATTAGATACATAAAATATAGAAAGTGTAATAGGCAAGGGTGGGATGCTGAGTCTTAAAAGCAATAGAAGCCGTTAATATTGATGAAATGGGATGGCCCAAAGCATAAAAAATTTACAATATACCTTAAGCAACCCTAAGGAAGCATGCCTTGCAAAAAAATAAAACTTGAACAAAATATGAAAAACGACTGGGCAGATTTAAACCCACATTTCCTATAGAAGTAAAACGGCAGTTGGTGGAACATTTAAAGCTGCTAGAATCAATGTTCTTTGGACTAATATGACAAGACCTATTAGAGTTAGCCTATCATTTTGCCGTAAAAAGTAGGTTTGAACATCATTTTAATAACCTGAAAAAGATCGCTGGAAAGGACTGATAAGAGAATTTCGCAGGAGAAATCCAGATATAACACTGCGTAAATCTCAAGCCACATCTGCGGTGAGAGCAGATGCATTTAACCTATTCCTCCAGAGATTTTTTTAAAAAGTGATACTGTTGACATACCTGTAGAGTTGTATGATGAGAATGACAACAAGGAGGAAGGTAAGAAGGCGAACAGTGATGCTAACAATAAAACAAGAATTGAAACTAACACTGAAACTGAAAAAGGAATCCAAAGAAAATCCTCCCTCAAGGCAAGTATTAGAATGCGAACAGACACCACAGTAGAAAATATAAGCCATGATAGGTTGGCATAAGAAACCAACGTTTAGAAATAGAAAGAGAAAAGGTAGAAGAAATGAAAATAATCTGATAAAAGAGGGGAATGGCATTTTAAAAGAAAAAACTTGCAACTGTGCTTTCAGTACGCATGTACAAATGTTAATAGTGCTATTATATTTAATGAGACTGTTTTGATTATGTTAAATGTTACTTAGTTCAATAAAATGAGGTATATATGATGTAGAATTTTTATTGTACCTACATCACATTCTATCATTTAACTACTAATTAGAAATTAAAATAAATAGTTTATAATAACAGTTGTGGATTAGTCAGAAACTGTCCAAAGTATTCGTCTAATTATTTCTTATACGACACTCACTAGACAGTGACAGTGAAGCATAACTGGTATTTTGCACAGTTCCCAACTAATCCACGATTGCTCTAGGAACAAAGCTAATAAAAAAATACAGCTACGTTCGTAAAATGTTATAGTTATTTATGGTACTAGTGTGTTAAGTTATATATGTTAGCGGTATTTAAAGTAGTCTCCTAATCGTCACTACCACCCAACTTGGGCCTCCCAAATTAGTATCAGTCATCCATGGGCAAAGGGTATTCCTGCCACGACAGCAAATTCCGCAGGCCAGGGAGAGCAGAGCAGAGGAGAGAGAAGAGTACAGCGAGTAGTATCATATCACGTATCATAGAGTGTAGTCGACCCACAATAAAGTGAAGATTGCTTTCTTAGTTTTTGTTTTCTTCGGGGTAGTTACCCCTAATTCTTAACCACTTGTTTACATATATGTCTGTCACGCTGGCAAATTTTCTCAAGTGACTTATAGGACGTAACACACTAGTGCCATACAAAATTTTATCCAACACTTTCATAGAATTTCGTTTTAATAATAAATAAAAGTAACTCAAAATTTCAAGTTGTCAATGTCAGAAAAATTAATTTAACGAAATGAATGTATTTTTAAATATTACAAAGGATGCGAGTGTCAACCTAAATTGTGTCTATAACCAAGGGTTGTCAGTAAACAATGGTACATTATACTATAAGGGAGAGAAATGCGTTATTTTGGCAGAGGTGCAATTTGAAGGTCGAGGGCGAAGCCCGAGGGCTACAATGCACCGAGGACAAAATAGCATCTCCCGAATGGTATAAACTATTTTTTCCACGGTCTCATTAACCTAAAAACACATATTTTGTCATTATGAGGTAAGTAGCACCAGAATTATTGTATTAGGATTTGAGCATTTATTTAGTAGTCGTTGAGTTATTGTCATAGTTGCAAAATAAACAAACAAAAAGAATTGTCAAATTAAGGTGCTAGTTTGGTTTAGTTTAAAATTTGTTTAGTGCACAATGAATAATTGTGAGTCGGAAGAGATTGTGGAGGCTGCAATTTGCTGCCTACGAAGTCAAGATCTTTATACGATATAGCCTACAATCGGTTCAAAAAGTGGTGCGCCGAGAAAAATGTTCAAGTATACAGCAAGAATGTTTTGTTGGCATATTTCAGTGAAAATGCAAAGAATTACAAGTCTTCCAGATTATGGGCGCAATATTCTATGGTTAAGTCATGCTTGATAATTTACGACAACATAGATATAAGCAAATTCCCCAAGCTGATCGCATTTTTGAAAAGAACCGGTGACGGATATCAAGCGAAAAATCGAAAATATTGACAAAGGGTGAAATCGACCGTTTTCTATCAAGTGCAGATGACAAAGAATTCTTAATGATTAAGGTAAGATTACTTTTGTTATTAGGTATTTCAATTATTAAGTATTTTGATTTTTTATAGGTTGGATTAATTCTGGGGATTGCCGGAGCTTGTCGAACTGATGAACTAGTCAATTTAACTGTAGATGATATTGAGGATGTAGGCTCTTCCTTGATTGTAAAAATTCCAAACACTAAGACAAAGATTCCACGAACCTTTGTGGTTACCGATGTGGGAAATATGCCTGAATTGTTTCGAAAATACCTGTCCCTTGGTCCACCCCACGTCAAGCATAAGCGCCTTTTTTGCACTACAAAGCAGGAAAATATAGTTCGCAGCCAGTTGGCAAGAATACCATGGGAAAAATTCCGAGTGTAGTAGCTTTCTATTTAAAATTACCTGATGCTGCATGTTATACTGGTCACTGCTTACGAAGATCTTCAGCGACATTACTGGAAGATGCTGGTGTGGATATCACGACAATAAAGCGTCATGCTGGTTGGAAATCAACGACAGTCGCTGAGGGTTATGTCGAGAACTCCATTGAAAATAAGACCAAAATTGCTAATCAGGTTTTAGTAGGTACCACTACTAGCGCAATCACAAAAACTGTAAATGTAAGTGAAAGTAATATTCCTTCTAATATTAATTTTGAAAATTGTACAAATGTAACATTTAATTTAAATGTCAATAAATAATTTCAATGTTATCCTTTTTTTTTCATGAAAAACGTTCTCCATAATGTAAACTCCCTTGGGAGCATTATACTCCCTTGGGAATAATCGACTACTTCTGTTTTAATTTTGATGTCATAGAAACTGATTTCTACTCCCGACCGTGGAAAAACAATATTTTTTGAGATGAAATCACGTTGAAATCCTAAAACCAAAACTGAAAAAATGGAAAATGGGGAGAAATTCCATCTGAAATTTTAGAAAAAGCTAATGCGGCTACTGCAGACATCATTTCGGAGAAATCAAAATCTATATACAACAAAAAACTGAAGGAATTTCAAGACTGGAAAATCAAAGAAGGGGTGAAAGGCATAAATGAAGTGTCTTGCTGGCTTATTTTTTCAATTTGAGTGAGAAATTAGCTCCATCCACATTGTGGACTGTCAACTTTGAGAGTTTAAAAGAACATTGAAATTTCTAAATTTGGAAGACTAGTGACATTTCTAAAATATAAGCACAAACATTTTCAACCAAAACAATTCAAGGTCTTTTGCGTGAAACCCTAGACGAAGATCATCTTATGAATAAGGTAGGTTCTACTAAATAGTTTAACTGAGTTATATTTGTTAAGTCCTCACACGTAGGCAAATAACCTCTCACCCGGTCCTGCCTTCCAATCCAAATACCAACCGTCCGCGCCCCGTTCCGTTGTTACCAACACAGTACGCTGCCAAGCTGCGTCGGTCAAGCTCAAGGGTAGTACCTCGAAAACAGTCTATGAGTATACGTGCACGTCGACGCTCCCACATCGAGAACCTCAATTGTTAGGGAACCTAGAATTTCTGCCAACACCAACCCCAACTGTACGGGTGTCAAACTCCAGCCGCCAGCAGGCCCTACTACTACTCTTCAACGGATATATGTACTGTAAGTGATCCCATCTATTCTTATAAAATCAAAATTTCACCTATTATTCCTGTAGCTCCAGCCGAGGACAACAGCAGCCGCCAAATTACTTAATCTAATAATCGTGTATCATTACTTAGCGTAATTTGTTAATTAGGAAGATCGAATAAATCCATCTTTGTTTCAAAGGCTATTTCTTGTCGCTTGCCGAGTTTGGTAGGCACAGCCATTAAAATTCACTTTTAAGACTTTGGGATTTACAACCCCAAAGAAGTGTGTACTAAACAATATTTATTAAATTTGTTGTTTTAAGGGGGCGTTGATATTAGGAGTTTTTGGCGCTTGCCGTTGCGAGGAATTGACCCATCTAAGCATAGACGATATAGATGACAAAGGGCAGTATATCCACATCATGATTTCAAATACTAAAACGAACAAGCCAAGAACTTACGCTGTGTTAAATGAAGGATTTTGTGTTAATCCAATTGAATTAAATAGAAAATATTCTAAGCTAAGGCCTCAAAATGTGCAGCTTAAAAGGTTCTTGTGCAATTTTCAAAAGGGGTCAATATGTTGGTATTAGTAAGCTATCAAAAATCCCTAATGTTGTTGCGCGATTTTTGGGCTTTACAGATTCTAATTTATATACAGGGCATGCCTCTCTTTGCCAATGCTGGAAGGGACACTACAACACTCAAACGCCACGGTGGATGGAAGTCATCTACCGCGGCAGAAGGTTATATAGAAGAGTCAATTTCCAGCAAAATTGATATTGCTAAAGAGATACAAGGGGTGCAGACTCCTGAAGCAATTACAAGCAAAGGGGCAACCTGTTTTATAAATTTACCACAATCACAAAATGATTCCAATAATCCTTTGGCATCAAATTACGGCTTTACCATAAATGTTAATGTTAATATTAATAAGTAGGTATATTCTAAGTTTGTAGCATTTTAGGTTATTTGTTGATTTATTACTGTTTCAAATTGGTTTTCTAATAAAAACTAGAAAAATAAACCAAACATTTGTCTTTTTATGATTTCTATAAGTCACTAGTAGGTTATAAGTCATAACATACTAGTGACTTATGACTTATAACTCACTAGTGACTTATAGGCCACATTATTCCTTTAAAACCAAAGAAATTATAGAACCATTTATATACAAGTGTTGGATAAACTATATTATCTCTAACTTGTCTTACACCTCCGTCATTATAATCTTCATCACCAATATCTATCTGCAGCTGATGTACGTCATTATAGTTGTCTTGTACATCTTCATTCTCATTTATAGTAAAATCATCAAGTAATGAAATGTTACGCAAAACACAAGCTGCTCTCGTGTATGTAAGAACTTCGGAATAAAGTGTTTTTTCTAAAATTCCTAAAAAATTTGTATTTTTTAACAAAGTTAAATAAATACCCAAAATCGAAACTGGCGCAGTCGGTAGGATTTGTACAAGAAGATTTTTTTTCTCTTCGTCGCTTTTAAGTGTTTGTGTGCAAAACGAAACCGAAACTACCCAAGGAAATCAAGAAAATCACAAATTTCAGGCTGGTGAACTGAGTAGCTAGTCGAGAAGAAAAATACACAACACAGGTAACAACATTCAAATTTGTGTTTGATTAAAAGAAAATTAGCCACCGAGCAATAGGGCCAGAACACAAAAACAAAAACAAAAACAAAGAAATTTGTGGCTGAAAAAAATCATCACTGGACAATTAGGTCAAACCGCAAATTCCGAGAACCCGTGATTGGTTTAAAGGATATAAACCACCAGGCAATTGGGCCAAATCACGACAAACCAAAAGTGTGGTAGATTAACAGAAAATCTCCAGGCAATTGGGCCATATCACACCAACGACGCAAAAACCGGAGAGACCAGGAAGAAAACCGGAGAGGCCAAAGGACAACGATCCTCAAACCCCAAAAATCAGAGCAGCGTACACTAATCAGAAAACCAAGAAAGAAGTTGAAAATCCAGAGTAGAGAGAAATAATAATAAGTTCGAAAAATTCCCAACGAATTTGCTCATTATTGTCGTTCAATCTCTATTCGAGAAGACATCAATGAAAACATCTTTAAACATTCTCTTACTGTAAGTGCTCATTTAAAACATTTTTCTCAATTTTCCATTTCCTTTCCCATTCCCCTACAAAAGAATTGCATATAATTTTGAAAAATTAAGAAAAATAAAAAATTACAAATTTTTCACAATAAATTGAAGAAAACGAAATGCCTCAAAAAATTTATTATTCATTATTACGTTATCAAGCAGATAATATTCCTCAATTTGACGGAAACATTAAACTACTACACAGATTTATAACATCATGTGAAAACTTTTTAACCGCATTTCCAGATAGACAAAATCCCAACGCAGCAATAAACATATGCCTTTCTGGTACAATTTTTAGTAAACTAACAGGTAGAGCCGCAGAACTAATATGTTCCAGATCTGAGTTAAATTCATGGCTTTTAATAAAAAATGCACTAACTAATACTTTCGGAGAAAAACGTAGTTTAGATTGTTTAGTACAAGAATTAATGTCACTAAAAATTCAGAAAAATGAAGACTTATTAAATTTTGGCATAAGAGTTCAAGATGCTCACAGTCTTATCTTTTCAAAATTAAATAGTTCACAAATTCAAGCTGATGAAAAATTAATAAAAATTAAACATTACGACGAAACCGCACTAAAAATCTATATTGCAAATTTACCATATGTAATACAAATGGCAGTACGTCTTAATCATCCCGATTCTATAGAAAAAGTTATGTCGCTTGTTCGAGAAGGACTTGATTTTAACCAATTTAGACAAAATCAAAACAATGCCCAAAATTTTCAAAAATCCAGACTTCCTATTCCGACAAAACAACAACAAAATTTTAGAACAAATAATTTTCAACCAAATTTCCAACCAAAATTTCAACCAAACTATCAACCGAATTTTCAACAAAATTATCAACCTTTCCAACAATCTTCTCCAAGAAATCCACCCCAAAATCAAACACCTCCACAATATCAGTTCAGACAAAATTTTAATAATCAATTTCCGAGACAACCTGTAAATTTAAATCAAAAAACAAATGTTTTTAAGCCAAGTACACAAATATATAGAAATCAACCTAAACTTACACCTATGGAAACACCCGCACAATTAAAAAATCAAAACAAAATTTTTTCGATTTACAAAATTCACATGATTATACAGCTAATCATGGTAATAATGATATACCAGAGAACATTCAATATTATGACCAAACAGATAATTATCAAAATAACTCAGAATCAAATGATGAATATAATTTTGCAGAATATTATGAAAATAATTATTCTAAAAATGAAGAAACCCAAATCCAGGATTTTCCTATGATATGCCAAAACGCGAACCAGACGTAATACATATAAATAATTACTCTACAGACCTTCCTTACGTAATAATACCTGAATTATACTATGCAAAATTTTTAATAGACACAGGAAGTAATCGAAGTTTTATGACACCATCTTTAGCTTACACAGTATATCCAAATTTTAGTCAAAATGAAGAATTTCTTGTTCAATCATCGCATGCAACTTCTTATCATAACGAGACTATGATGATTCAAATTTTCCCAACTTTTAATAGCGAAGAATACCATAAATTTTATTTATTCGATTTTTCAGAAAATTTCGATGGACTTATAGGATTCGAACTATTACGCCAAATTAATGCAAATTTAGATTTCTATTCCCAAAAAATAATAACACCTCAAGTTCAAATTCCATTTTACATTGACGAACAAAGTTTAACACAAAATTACCCGCCAAATCAAATTTACCCTGTAACTCTAGAAAACCATTATGTTATCAAAATACCATCTCGAACTCAACAAGTTGTACTTTTATCGGTTTATCAAAACCAAGGCACAGAAATTTTACCATATAGTAAATTTATTGACACAGAAATGTCCGAAGCATTAGTAAACGTAAATGACCATTTTGCAATAATTACATTAATAAACGCAAATGCAAATATTTTACAACTTTAGATTTAGCGAACGGATTTCACCAAATTGAAATAAATAAAGACGATATCCCTAAAACAGCATTTAGTACAGACACAGGTCACTATGAATTTAAAAGAATGCCATTCGGACTTAAAAATTCACCATCAACTTTTCAAAGAGTGATGAACAATATTTTAAGAGGTTTACAAAACGAAATTTGTGCAGTATATCTCGATGATATAATTATATTTTCCAGTTCTCTGCAAGAACACATTTTCAGACTGAGACAAGTTTTTCAAAGATTACGAGAATCAAATTTTAAAATACAGCTAAACAAATCCGAATTTCTAAGACAGGAAGTCACATATTTAGGTCATATTGTAACACCTGAAGGAGTGAAACCAAATCCAAATAAAATTTCGGCAGTAAAAGAACATCCTATCCCAAAATCAAAAAAAGACATAAAATCGTTTTTAGGACTGGCAGGTTATTACAGAAAATTTATAAAAGATTTCGCTAAAATTGCAAAACCCATGACCACATGCTTAAAAAAAGGAAATAAAGTAGTCCATACGCGAGAATTCATTAATGCTTTTAAACATGTAAAACATTCATTAATTAATGCACCTATATTATTATATCCAGATTTTTCACACCCTTTTAATTTAACAACCGATGCATCTCAACATGCAATTGGCGCAGTTTTATCTCAAGGCACTGTTCCAAACGACAGACCTATAGCTAATTTTTTTAGAATGAAACAACAAAAATATTCAGCTATAGAACTTGAACTTTTAGTGTGTGCTTGTAAAAATTTCAGAAATTACCTTTTTGGACGTAAATTTAAAATATATACGGATCATAGACCACTTATATGGCTTTTTAACCTTAAAGAACCAAACTCCAAACTAGTACGTTGGCGATTGAAGTTAGAGGAGTATGATTATGACATAATTTATAAAAAAAGGCTCATTAAACAAAAGTGCTGACGCATTATCAAGAATTCCGATAAATGTACATGAAACTGAATCAGTAATTAACGAACCAGGAAATGTAAATTTCGATATTTTAGAATACTTGAGAAACGAAACCGAAAATGTTTCTACAAACACAGATCCTAATCAAGATGATGAAAATTCTAATAATACAGTGCATTCTGTTAACCAAGAAACGCAAAATAACGGTATTCCAATTTTAGATGATATTATTAATAACAAACAAATTCAAATTGTAATAGAAAGAAATGTTCATCCAGAATTACTTGTTTCTAATAAAACTATTGAAAATAATCTGATAAAAATAGCCAAAATTCCACCATCAAATGTAAACTGCATTTTAGAATTATTAACACATGTGAATCCAGAAAAAACAAATTATATATATTTTCAGAGTAAAAAATTAATTCCTTTGTTTAATGAAATCTATATGAAAAATTTTAGAAATCTTAAATTAGTACAATGTACAAAACTTGTTAACACTATTACAGAACAAGATGAAAAATTACTACTAATTAAACAACAGCATGAAAGTAAAACAAATCACAGAGGTATAACAGACACATACGACCGTTTAAAAACTAATTATTACTGGAAAAACCTAAAATCAGATGTAACTAATTATATTAACAAACGTAAAATTTGTCAACGAAACAAATACTCTAGGCAAACACCTTACATACCCCTCGTATTAACCGAGACACCCAGTAAACCCTTTCAAATTTTACACATTGACCTTTTCCAATTTGAAAGTCAGTATTTCTTAACAATAATTGATAAATTCTGTATTAACTCAAATAATGTTTGTTTCAAACAATATATAATATTTATGAATAAATCGAAATTGCTATTTCCTTTGCTAAACTTTACACACTTCATAACGCTATTATTAAACCTCAAGAATTAATAAAAGAAATTCAAGAAATTAAATTAAATAATTTGAGATTTCCATTTGCTGTAAACAATGAAAATATTTTGAATTTTGAGCAAATTATTAATGTGAAAGCATATATTAAAGATTTTCAAGTAACGTTTATTTTAGAAATTCCTATTGTTGAAGATAGAGTATATCAATTTTATCAACTGTATGCATTTCCCACAAAATTAATAATACCTTTCAAATGATCCTACCCACAAAAAATTACTTTGCCTTAAATGAGCATAACTATATATATTTTGATACAAAATGTAAAGAGACTTTAACAGGCAATTTTCTATGTGAATATTCAAATACTTTAAACTTATATAACGAAAAACCTTGTGAAGTTAATTTATTAAGATTTTCTAATTATAAACCAAATTGTGCACCAATTTCAATTAAAATAAATGATATTCAAATAAATAAAATTGGTGATGAAAAATGGATATTAATTGTTCCCAAATTAACAATAGCAACTGTAGAATGTGGAAACACAAGAGATAACATACTATTAGAAGGAAGTGATATTGTAGCATTTTGAACTTTTGAACTTTTTCTTATTCCTTAATTAATTAGGATTAATGTATGTATACCTACTAACAACACTACTTTTAAGTAGTATTTCTTCTTGGTATTCTATGTCATATTTTACTTCTTTCGAATTGCACCTACACGCTCTTCTATTTTATCGACATTGAGTTTTCCTGGTTGCTGCTATTAATGATATTGTCTTAAGTATTCGATACGATAGGCAACCAATACATCACTTCTAAAAATCGCTGAAATTATATCCACAAAAAGTGTCCTCTAGCTCGGGTCAGAAAATGACATCTAACTGGTAGAGGCGGACGGGTTCTAGTGAAGTGAAAAGCAATGGGTGGATTGTGATTCATTTTACAGTTTTCCATTTTCTTGGGATTTGAAAAACCACCTTTTCTAGTGCTGATACTGTGTACCGTCAATGTGTCTCTATATC
This sequence comes from Anoplophora glabripennis, assembly GCF_000390285.2. NCBI lineage: Eukaryota > Metazoa > Arthropoda > Insecta > Coleoptera > Cerambycidae > Anoplophora > Anoplophora glabripennis. The sequence goes on along the minus strand of NW_019416614.1, from coordinate 303,986 downwards.
CAAAAGTCTTTCACTAAAGGTTTTCCGAGACGCTTTTCTGTCAATATCTACATTACGTTCGATGGTGATTTTAATTACCTCAATTTAAACCTTCCACAGAAGGTGAGTTGCAATTAAAAGGCATTTCTTAGCTCATAGTCATAAGATTGATAAGCTCTTACATTTCGTCTAAGTCCAGCTGTGGAGGACTATTCACTAGTGGCTTCCCGTTGCCCATAAGGGCGTCATCATTACATTTTTTTTGGCCTACGTTCATCATCAGCTACCACAGTTTTCCCACAGCGATCCATATACACTGGTCAACAAAACCTAGGACTGGATAGACTATATTTTGGTTCCAGTTTGGTCCCTCGTTGCCACCTAAGAAGCAACATCTTATTTCACTCCCCCGACAATCAGAATATGCGGTCTTAGCCCATGTTTAAATATTTTAATCAATATTGTTTCTGACAGTACAACCTGTCAAAATAGTTGTGTTAAAACCATTCAATATTTTTTTATTTTGTTACTAAACTTTAAATAATATTTTTTATCTACTCAATTCATTTACAATCCACTTTGCAATTTCGGGAGTTGAAATAAATAGTTTTAAAATTTTATCTGCTACAATTTTTTTATTTCATTCACTCTATCTTAAATTTTTTTTAATATCTTTGCTTCACGATTTTGTTTTCGTAACTTGGCAAAATCTAGAGTACTCAACACATTTGGAGTGAAGTTACGTGGCGCCCAGTACAACCTACCTCGATGATACCAGAAAATTATTACAATCCGCGACCTTATTGCTCTCTGACGAAAAGCTGCCGTACGCTAGTGTCGGATCCCCGATGATAATTTTTTTGTCTAAAGGGACCCTGCAATATCTTAGATTTAAATCCTTCATGTAGCGGCAACATTGAACATATTATATCTTAAAAAGTTATAAAGAACCAAAATCAGATTTTGTTAAAATAGATTTACCTCAATTAAATTTTGAAAATAATCAGACTTTGCAAACATTTTTGTATAATCCTCATAATATTAATTTACATGAAATTAACACTAATAAGTTAATCGAAACACAGAAAGAATTAAATTTACAAAGAGAACATTTAAGTCAACTAAAAAATCCTGTTAATGTTTCTACCAATGTTTGGACAATTATGTTGTACATTATTTTGATAACAATTGCATTGTACCTTTTAATTGAAAAGCTTATTTTGCCGAAAAAAACAAAATTAAATTTGAAGCTAAAGATGATATAATAATTTAAATATTTTTGGAATTTATTCCTTCCGAATAAAGTTCCATCAAACAGGGGAGGAATTACGATATAGCATCCGTTTGTTATAATAAAGCAAACTCTGCAAACTCAGCAGTTTTGGAGACATATATATTCTGTACTTAGAATAATTGGAGCAGTCTTGTTTACCACTCGTGTATGTAAGAACTTCGGAATAAAGTGTTTTTTCTAAAATTCCTAAAAAATTTGTATTTTTTTAAAAAGTTAAATAAATACCCAAAATCGAAACTAGGTATACTGTTTTTCTTATTTTAATGTGGTTGGCGGAACTTTTGCTTTAATATTCCAAAACTGTGTTCCACGACATATCGATATTTTAAGATACAAGATATTTCTTTGTAAAATATTATGAAAAGAATATTCGCGAAATATTTACATTACAGCTAACAGCTAATATAGGAGATAATTGTTTTTGTGATTGCATTTTGGGACTTGTTGGTATTTTATAGAATGTTCCTGTAATATTTGCAAAATATTTTGAATATTCAAGTAATATCTATTGCAGTTAATTCTTCTAATATGTAGAGGGAATAAATGTACGTTTAACATTACCAGAAAATAAAACGAAGGAAATATATTAATAATGAATACATTTAATTTAATTTTTATAGATCCATGGTAAGTTTTTGCGGGTTGCTAATAATCATCAAATTCGCCCGTACGAGCCATGAGAAATACATGAAGAAATAAAATGACACTTCTGACTTAGGATTTGAGTTTAAATTTCCCACAATAATTATTAATTTTGGCAATATTATTTGGTACACACATGCCTTTTTATGTTGTCCGTAACGTCTTCAATGTATATTTAAAAAAAATTACTAATATGTTCATGCCATGATTTCGAAACCATATTATTATTATTAAGAGAATTGACCCAGCCCTCCCTATCGGTCTTGATATAATAGCAAGGCATACACATAAAGAAGATGAAAATATGTCACGGGAATTTATTGAAGGATTTATTTCCATATACACGGGACATCCTTGTTTGTGGCAAATAAAATGTGTACACCAACAAAAATTTGAAGGCGGCGGCTTAGGACAATTTAGTTACTTACTGTAAATCAAATGGATATTCGAATGCAAACAAGGATTTTGTGATGAAGATTCAAAATTTGCGAGGATATTTTCGCAAAGAAAGGAGGAAAGTCGAATCGTCAAAAATAACAGGACATTTACGAACCAAATCTATGGTAGGTACTTTAATCTGATGCTATTTACGAAAGACCAGGAAATGCCAAGTAATAGCCAAGAAAGTGGAATATTTGTTGAGCCTGAAGAATACATTGATGAAGCGAGTAATATATATGTGGAAAATTAATCTGAGGAACAATATAATACCGCTACCAACCCTATGCATACGAATATTACTGAATTTTAGAAAGGTTTGGGGAATGGCATACATTCTGATTCTTAGTAATATTGAGTGAGATATACTATTCTACTACTACTATATTTCAGTTTTAAATTGACAAACACAATATTTACTGAGAACTCTAACTTCCTTAGAAAGTTCTATATGAAATTTTGTCAATTGAAAACTGAAACACCCTGTGTATATATATACAATAAAGATGAGTAGGGTATTTTAACCATTTGTCAGTATCCCCCCTCCACTTTCGCCCTTGAAATGACATATGTGGTGATGTATGAGGCGACGGTGAACGACATTGAAGCTCCCATAAGTTGGTAGCCTTTATTTGGCGTCTATGCATAGTTATAACATTCTTCGCAGTTGGTAAACGACATTGAAGGGTGGGTTGAAGCAATCACCTTCGTTGACCTCTATATTTTTTACAATATTGTGCAGTGTGCGTGCAATGGGGTGACATTGTGACGTAATGCATTCGAATTGTAGTGGACCGGATTTTCTATATAATAGAGGAGATCATAGGAGAGAATCACAATTTCGGTCAGTGCCAGCCTTGTGTAAAATAGTGTAAATTTTGTGTTGTTTTGTGATCCATATATATATTAAAAACTGTAGGTTACTCTCACTCCCACACTCAGTCGCGAAAAGTGACGACTTGCCATATCAAAGGCCACATAGCGCGGCCCGAGGACCGAAAGCCCAAGAAACTCAAGTCCGCGTAAGCGAACTTGCCTACCTTTCTAGTCAAATCTTTTAAAGCGAGAACTGTTGTATTTATTGCTAACTAGATATTTTAAGGAATTTATTTTTAAATATAAAATGGTATTATCGGTTTATAAATTAGATAAAATGAATGGTAATATTAACGGCGATTTCCAGGGTATTGCCCGAAGGTCAATTTCCAAAAAGGGTTACACATGTGACAGAGGATATTTTGAATACAATGAATTATTATTGGGAGCAGTATGCGCGATCTTCTATAAGTCAAAGCAAACCTACCTTTAAAGATGCCATGTAAAGCATTGATAAAATTTGGAATTATCAGCTAATTTTATTTTAAATTTTATTATTTTTATGTCTTATATATTCTAATCAGTATAATTATAAATATTTACACTATTTAGTTAGAATTATATACGGTTGTGGTTGTTTTTTTTTTGTGTAATAATTTGCTTTATTTTTACTATAATATCCATTTAACCGCAATGTTTTTTATTTATAGAAAAACTATTAAAAAATGTGGATGCATTATGCTAGCCAAAATTGGGGTGAAGCAGTCGACATCCAGTCAGCTGTGAAAAAATTGATGAATGAGTTGGATTGTCTGGCGATGGATCGTCTTCACGCTTGTAATTATAACATGGATTAGTGCTTTTTCGAAGAAAAATTAAACAGTTGGAAGAAGATCGTGAAATGTTTCGCCGTGGTGCCTCGTTATGTAGCGACACTTTAAATTTGAACAACTTTTGTGGAAAAACGGTGGAGATAGGACTAAGACAGTATCTTATTCCTAATTTGTTCGATTATCTGTCATATGCCGTTGTAGTGAAATACAAGTTAACATATCAAGAAAATGGTGATGACGAACAAGATAACGATGAAGATAAACAAATATAGCGTGAAATTGTATATAATGTATACATTATCTTACATATATTTATGTAGTTATGTAATTATGTATATTTATGTAGTTAAAAAAAAAACCAGTGATGTATTTGGGATTGCAGTCAATAGTGCTAAGGGCTAATGTAATAAGGGCACTCTGTGTTGTTGTCAAGCTTTCGGAAATGTTTATTTCCTTTCTCAAGACATAAACGTGAGATTATCCTATAAAAACCATCAAAAACGAAGTATACAAGAACATTGCTAAAATTTTTAATTAAAAGTAATTGTAACTATAGTCAAACATTCTATTATAAACAATAATTTTTAAGTCAATTTTTAAAATTTAAACAACTACTACAGTAAAAAGGAGCCATGCCTTTGAATTGTGAACTATTTTTTCTAACTATCAGAACCAGTTTTTTTTTTAAACAAAAAACACCTAATATTCAAAACTAGTAACAACCAATGAGGTTAAAGAACAACAAACAGGGACATTTAGCATTACCAACCACAGTACCAACTCAACACGAGGCGGCAATTCAATCCAAATTTGAAAACGATATAGGAAAATTTTTTGATTTATCGAAATGTAATAAAAAATTGTAAATACAACTCAAATTATTAATATCTGACTTCTTATTCAAAGTATTAGAAAATTCGTTGATACGGACCATTTCCAGAAAAATACGCTTATTATAATTTGTTTCACTGTCCAAAACTGTGACACCATTAAAATTCATTTTGTGTCCTGTACTTAATGTATGTTCTGAAAGAGCACAGGACGTTTTTTTTAAATTGCAATCACTTTTGTGAGATGTTATTCTACCTTTAAGAGTGCGGCCTGTTTGTCCAATATATGTCTGATTACAATTAAAACAATCTATTTTATAAACCACCCCCGATTTTTCAAGTTTATGGTAAGGCTCTTTAGTTCTAGAAAAAAGTCTGTTGCCAGTGAGTAAATTTTTATATCCAATTTTAACATTTAAATCTTTTATAATATAAAGTAACTTTGGTGCAAGTTCTTTTAGAAACAAAAACGATTTGTATTTGGGCGCAGCGACTTGTATATTGTTGTCAGTTTCTACACTGTTATCAAAAAATCTATTTTGTAATGGGGGGACATTATTAGTATCTGTATTGAACAAAATTTTATTAACCAGACTTTCCGGGTAGGAATTCTCTATGTAGTTAGGAGTTCTCTATGTAATTCTCTATTTATGTAGTTATGTAAATTGTATACCATATTAATAAATTCTATTGTATTAACACTTTTCTTATGATGTAAGTGCTTAGTATAAATAAAATAAATATATCATTTTAAACTTTTATTATTGTTATTTATTACATGAATACAGAAAAAATACATTATATAAATATTTTATATAAATACACAAAATATAAAAATATTATACATTAACTAAAAAAATTGATGTTGATATTTTCTATGTGTTTGCTTTTACTATTGGTTTGTTTGTCATGTAATAACAATTATGGCACGTAATTAAATTCCGCGCATTAAAGGGAAGCGCTTTTACTTTCACCTGTGTCCCATTCTTTCGGAAATGGCATTTTGTTACTTGTTTACTAGTTGACATGTTTAAAAAGAAATGAATCCTTTTGTCACTTCTCTGGTGTCACTTCTCTGGCGTCACTCCTCTGGTAGTTTGTACGCCAGGGGAAACACATGTAATTCAAGGGAATGACAAAAAATGTAACTTGATAGTTAATATTTTAACACTATTTTAATGTTTTAGTTAGTTGCTTATGATAAACATAAGCCAAATATCGTGATGAACGTCAAAAAAAAACAAACGAGAGAAGAGACTGGAAATTTGTCACTGCTCTGTGCATAGTGTCACTCCCCTGACCATACATTTTCCCCTGGTGCCTATAAATCTTAAAAAATAGAAATATCTTCTGGTCCTTATCACTACAGATACATAAATATTGCCAACTTGTGAAATAATTAATACTATATTAATTTGATTAATTTTTCTTTGGGTACACCGAAAATACATTTACTGTATAATATACAAAACATATTTACAACTTAAACTAACAATTCACTCCATTATTTTCTACCCATTCGATTTAACCTTTTCAAGACTTTTCTCTCACTCTTTTTCCTCATTCGCTCAATATTGTCTATATCTAACTACAACGACCTGATGTCAGTGTCAACCACCCGCAACTGCTCCAACAACATCGCCCTATGTTGGCGTCTCTCCTCCAGTGTTCGCCGCAACTCGGAGACTCTTCGACCCCGTTCGGCATCTTTCTGATTCAATTTTTCCATGAATCGGAAAAATGCCGAAACGATGCCTTGATCAGTTGCTTACGAACACTGGATTTCATCGCCGCTGTTGTTGTCGCTATGGGTGGTTGTCACCGTTGAAGGTGCTTCCATTTGGACCGCCTGGGGTACAGGTCCTGTTTGGGGTGTAGGTTCCGGTTGGAGCGCTAATGGTGTCGCCTTCTCCACTAATGGGGCCGCATGCTGCTCCGGTGTCGCCAGCCAAAGATTGATGTTCATCGGACCCTGGACCACTAGCGCAGCGGTGATTGACGTTACCAGCACACCCTCCTAGGATGTTAATAGCGTGTTGCGCCACCACCTTTGGTGCGGATTTTTGTAGTATCTGCCATAACGCGGAGGATTGATGATGATCCGCCTTCTGTGTTTTTTCTATCCGACCACGTTTCGATTACTTGGATGGCTTGGAAGGCTTCAATGGCTTCGATGACGTCTTCTTGAATGGCCCTAGCGTTGGCGTCGGTTGGAAGATGTCATCCTCCAGGTCACTTATTGGCGACTCCATGGCAGGGAAATCGTCCCGAATGTCAGCCAACGCCTTCGACAATATATCGTCCGAGGGAACGACACCCACATCGGCAGCAACGACACTAGCTCGTGGCGCTACGAAATGCTGATCATCGTTTTAATGCCCATAAACAGCTTGCAAACGACTCCGCTCCTCAGGGATCATTTTGGGTATTGGCTTATCCACACTTGTCTTCCTCCTTGAGGTGGTTGGGTGCCGCGGTACCGTACTTGATTTGCCCATGGTTAATCACTAAACACACACTTGAACTGTTGCTGCTGAAGCTGTCGGAAAGGCTGAGTGACTTCAGTGTGCTGCTCCGTCTTTTTATCTGCTCCGAACTGTACTGCGCACGCGTGACCAAATATGTATACATAACCAACTCGTTTATCTTGGCGTTGTTACTGCGCTGTCGCAGTCTATTTAAAATCCGCTCACGTTTTCAGTCAATGTTACCAATATACTTTTTTTTGTACTAATGCACTATATAATTTCTACATTAGTAAATCCAACAAATGAAACACCTATATTAGTAATTCGCAATTTATTAAACATATTAATTATTCGCTGTGAGCTTCGCTGGTATCGCCACCTAGCGGTTTTATAGCTACAACTTCTGTCGGAAATTTAAAGTGACAGTATTGAAAGTGTATATGCCAAATACAAATGATAGTTAATACTTTTTATTTAATTGCTATAGTTGGATTTTTATAACGTAACAAAGAAGTTATTAGATCGTAATCTATGAATAATATCAGTAAGTAAACAATTTTATTCATTATAATTATTATTTTTAAGATTTTGCACTTCATTTTGTGGTTATGTTGATTGCGAATATTAGAAAATGATAATTTATCCTCCAAAATTTAATTATACTTGCAATAAATAAACAAATGATTAAAAATATGGTCTAAATATAGCAATGTTTATATTTATTTATTTTTCTAGTTTTGGAAAAATTAGTATTTCAATCAAACAATTTACTGGGTTTAAATCTATTCAACATTCAATACAATTTCAACATGAAACTCCTATAAAGGGAAAAAATTTGTAGATGCAGGGCATGTAAGAAATGTATTCGAGTTAGAAAATTGCATTGAAGCATCAATTATTCGCCAAGCATCAGTTTTGCAAACACCATACAACACCAAGCTATGGGTAAGTTAAATAATAAATAAATATTCATTTTATTTTTTTAATTTTAGTTCTTTATTTGAAATTTATTTTTTCCAAGATTACACAAGTTAATGACAAAAGGCATAATGTCAAGGTTTCATGTACCTGTGTTTACGGTCAGAGTGCAAAGTGTAAATATGTTGCTGCTCTGATATATTTCATTAATAATGACCAAAGTAGGACCAAAACTAGTGAAGAAAAGCAGTGGGAAGTTCCAAGTGTTCTGGATGTTAGTTTAAAAAAATTTTATGATGATAGAATTTGCAAGACTGAGGAAGAAATTGAATTTGTGCTGTGAAACAGTTCATCAATATAAGTGTCAAAGCTGGTTTAATGAAAGACGTCTTCGATTAACTGCAAGCAAAGATATTCATAGTATTAAAACTCGCAGAACTAAAACCGTAGAGTCATTAGTCAAGGATTTATTAAAACCAAATAACTTTAGTGTAGCGTCAGCTAGATATTGTATTATAAATGAGCCAAAAGCAAGGAAATTATATGAACAGTATTTTAAATGTGACTCAAAATGTGTTGGTTTAATTGTTACAAAAAAAAATCCATGGTTAGGTATTGGTGTAGATCGAGGATGCACATACCGCGGCCCGCGGGCCGCATGCGGCCCGCTGTCGATGTTTATGCGGCCCGCCAACGAATTTTAAAAGTATTCTACTCGCTGCGCTCCGGTCCAAGCATATTATTACGAGATTAGAAATCTGTCGCATCAACTAGATTACAGATTCGCGAAACACGTCGATCCCTGAACAAAGTGGATGGTTCTCGATGTTTGGTAACTCGTATAAATACGACGCATCGCCGGCTACCGGGGCAGTTAAGTTTTGACTACGGATAAGCGAACGTTATACTGTTTGAGAACTGTAATCTGTGACGAGTAAATATTTCGTCGTTCGAACTTGGCTTTTACCGACTGTAACATATAATATTAATTTTGATATGGATAAACCAGGCCCCAGTAAGAAACGTAGTCGTAAGGTTGAAGATGAAAATCGACAGTTTCATGATATTTGGACCGAAAAATACTTTTTTATTTCATCGCATAACAAAATTGTCTGTTTAATATGCAAGAGTAGTGTTTCTATTCCGAAGGAATATAATGTGAAAAGGCACTATGAAACCCAGCATCCAACTTTTACCAAATTAACTGGCGAAAATCGAACGCAAAGAATTTCCACTTTACAACGGGAACTAATAGGCCAGCAATCTATGTTTACAAAACCAATTCAAGATGCTGAAACAGCCACTGAAGTTAGCTTTGAAATATCTCGAATAATAGCGAAAACTTGTCGGCCTTTTAAAGATGGTGAGTTTGTTAAGCAATGTTTGGATATCGCCGCAAAAAAAATTTGTCCGGAAAATGTAAAGAAGTTTGAAAAAATTCAGTTAAATCGGATGACTGTTCAAAGAAGAATTACCGCATTAGCAGATAATATAGAAGAGCAATTAGCTACGAAATCGAGAAGTTTTGAGTATTTTTCTATAGCGCTCGACGAATCTACAGATATAAGTTCAACTGCTCAACTATTAATATTTTTACGAGGTGTAACGCAAAATTTTGAAGTGAGTGAAGAACTGATTGGTATGAGTTCTTTGACAAGTCAAACCAGGGGAAGTGACATGCTCAAAGCTCTTCTAGAAAAATGTTCTATAATGGATTTGGATTTAACGAAAATATCTGGAATTACAACTGACGGAGCACCTTCAATGGTTGGAAGTACATCTGGGATAGTAACTCTGTTAAAAACATATTTACAAACTAAAAACATAAATACCAAGGAATTAATGCAGTTTCATTGTATTATACATCAAGAGGCCCTCTGTTCAAAATTATTGGGATTTGAAAATGTTATGAAAGTTGTAGTACCTACCGTAAACTTTATAAAATCACGAGGTCTCAATCACCGACAATTCAAACAATTTCTCGAGGATATTGAAAGCGAATATGGTGATCTCCTGTTTTACACTGAAGTAAGGTGGCTAAGTCGTGGGTTGACACTACAGCGATTTCTTAACTTGATTGAAGAAATCCAACTATTTCTGGCGGAAAAGAAAAACGACGTCCCCGAACTCGACAACCCTGATTGGCTGTGTGACTTAGCGTTTCTTGTAGACATCACAAATCACTTGAATGTCTTAAATACGCGACTCCAAGGCAAAGATCAATTGATTTCGCAGCTATACTCTCATGTTTCGTCCTTTCAATGCAAATTGAGTCTTTTCAGGACACAAATCAATTCAGCCAATTACGGCCATTTTCCGAACTACAAAAAAATTATGGAGAAGTTCAATAAAACTGACGTCAATTTCGCTCATGTTGAAAAAATTGATATTTTGATACAAGCTTTTGAAAATCGTTTTGTAGACTTCAAAAAAGTTAAACCGCTATTGGACATTTTCAGCAATCCTTTCAACATTTCACCCGAAAATGCGCCGGAATTAATGCAGCTGGAATTAATAGACATGCAAAATGATGATAATTTAAGAAACAAATTTAATGAAGGTAATTTACTCAACTTCTACCGTTGCGTTGATAAAAACGCTTATAAAGAGTTGCGAATAAATGCATTGAAATGCGCAAGCTTATTTGGATCGACGTATATTTGTGAACAAACGTTTTCAGTGATGAAACTTAACAAAACGAAAAACCGAAACCGTCTGGCAAATGAAAATTTGGAAGCAATTATACGTGTGGCTACAAGTAATGTGGAGCCAAATATAAAAAAACTTGTTAGTTCAATGCAATGTCATGCATCAAAATAATAAAACATGAAATAATACATTGTAATGATTACATAATTATTACAACAAACATTTTTGAAGGTTATTTTATTTTTATCATTGTATTTCATACTATTTAAAAATAAAAAATTTTGTTAATAAATATTGTTTGTAGTGGCCCGTCCTTGGCTTATATTTTTCCCGAGTGGCCCCTGTTCCCTATAAGTCTGTGCACCCTGGTAGATAGTGTTGCTATGAAAAATGGAATTGTGAAAAAAAAATACTGAAATAAAGTGTCCAAGTGCTTGTGAAAAAGTTAGTATAATAGATATAAAAGATAAAATAAGCAATGTGAAGTACTTAATTTTTGAAGGTGACAACATTGTATTGAGTAAAAGCCATCAATATTATACTCAAATTCAAGCACAAATGTATGCTACGGGAATGACAGAAAGTGACTTGTTTGTTTATTCTCCAATGGGTAGTATTGTGGTTATTGTAAAAAGAGACCATGATTTTTAAAAGAAGTGATTCAAAGTGTGAGTTTTTTTATTTTAAACACTACTTATCGGCTTTGTATTCAACGTTTTGTTCAACTAATTGTGATAACACTAAGCAGCAAGGTTCAAATGTAAATGTCGTGCAACGTAGTTTTACTGAGAAGGATATAAGTAATATTTAAAACTAAAGTGATATTTCAAATCAAAATTAATTCCTTCAGTTTTGTTATAATATAATAATTCATCTATGTATATTCTTATAAATAAGTAGAATATCTAACGTTATGTTCAAGTTTTAATGATTTAAAATATGTCAAAAATTGTTGAGAATTATCTCTAAAATAAATAAATATCAAAAATTCTTGTGTTTTAATTTATATAAGTATACAGTTTATTAAAAACAATATTTTTATACAATTAAAATTACATTTTATTTATAGTTTTGTTTCTCAAATACATCACATAATGTAAGCACGTCTGATTTTAAATATATGTCGGAATAATCATCTAAATTCCTACAACTAAATGTTTGCCATGTTTGGCGTGCTCTCTTGTACTCTTGTCCGATATATGTGTTCCATTTAATTTATCATAAAATTCTTGCTCGGAAAAATTTCAACATTAAGTTTTTCTAGACCCGCCAAGAAACTGTATGGATATACACCTTTTTTCCTAATTAAGTTGAAACGTTCGATATCTGGAAACTATTTGACAGTTTCATTGAATTGATCATCGTTTAAATTTGCAGCCAAATTTTCTAAAGATGTGCCCAGCGATGGCAAAATGCGATCCCCTTTTTGCTTCCCCTTCGCCCCCCTCACCCCCTCTCCCTTCCTTTCTTCCCCTGTTCCTTCTGTCACCTTTCACCCTTCCAGCTTTCTCTTCCTCCACATCGCCTCCGCCTTTCCGTTTATTTCTTACTGAATATGCTACCGTGATAACATTCTGAAAAATTCTGCCTACACCGGGACCTTTCACGTGCTAGTTTGAAACGATAGACCCTACGATATCGGAGCTGTTACGTAAAATATACTATACTTCTTTCAATTTTCGCTCGAATGACCTACGTCACACTAGAAGCCCGCTCACCGATCGATAAATTTCGAACCCGAGACCTCTGCCGTTCCAGTGTGATTCCGCTATCGAGGCTGTTAGCTAAAAATATATACGTTAAACTATTTTTTCAATTATCATTGGAAGGACCTAAGTAAGACTAGACGCTTCGCCCACCGATCGATAAATCCAGTTAAGTTAAATTGCAGCTCCTCTCAAGATACATATTTTCTTTTCTCAATGCAATTATAATACTGTTACAACCACTGTTTTTCATATTATTTAACCCTCAAGAATGCGTTTTATTTCACTTTTGAAAATTAAACAAAATACATTTTAATTTCCTTTATTTTTATAGCTATAATATAAAAAATAAAAATTACAGGTCAGGAAGTAATCATATCAAACATTAAATAATGTTATATACTAACTATTTTGAATTTGTATATAAAGTAAAAAAATATAGGTATATTACAATAATTAAATTTTTTTCTTTTTTTTTAATATTTCATAACATTAAAAAAGTTTTTCTATAAAATACTATTATAATTTATGCTTAAAATTTACTAAGTACTATTACAATTTATACTTTAAAACAAATATATCTAATTTAATTATTTTCATGCTCTATTACCATATCCCTCTCGCTATCATCATTGTCTGTGTAATCAGAATCTGTTACTTCCCGCCACCTGTTCAACCACTGCTGGAAACAATCTGCAATAAATGCATTTTTTTATGAACTACACACATTACGTCACTATTTGCTTACCATCTAAAAAATCAAAGCTTAAATTATCCGGAGTTATCGAGTCAGGCCTTTCGGGTGACGTAGTCGAATCCGGCAATTGGTTTTCAGCTTCGTCGCCACCTCCATCATCATCATATAATGTCACAGTACTGTCGCTCCATGATGATGATGATCTAGCAAGAGATTCAAATGGGTAGGTAGGTAGAGTCTGCTTTGGCAACTTCCACTATTAAAGCTTCTTCATTATCCATCTTGTTACACTTGCTTGAGCTACACTAACTTGCAAGACACTACCTCTAAAATTTTGAAAACCATTATTAATATAGTTAAGGTTAAAGTTATTTGGAAGTTGAACTATGTATTTAGTTTGAGGTAGTAAGATTTTAGCCAATCAAGACCAACACAATTTCGTAAACTACATATAACATTTATTACATCTGAATATTTAAATTTTCTTTTTTATTTAACACTCTTTCACATATATTATACATATGTTACAATCCACTTTAGGAATAATTACAAAGGTCACTCAAGGTGACCCTAAAATAGTGTTTACCTTTACTATTTAGCTACGCAAAGGTCATATAAAGATCACCAACTTAGGTGACTCTCAATGTCGTTCACGGTCACCTTATACGTCACCACATATGTCATTTCAAGGGCGAAAGTGGGGGGAGAGACTCAGAAACGGTTAAAATATATTACTAAGAAGTATATACTAAAATGAACCAATACTTTTGTTATTATGTTAACCAAATACACATGTAAATAAATGATTAAATATTACCATATTATGTGTTGTTTTACCTTCATATAATCGCGTTTTAATACATTGTAAATAAATATTACGATAGCTTTCAGGAATTAAGTATCCAAGGGTTTGAGGTGCAATTCCTACAGAGAACTTAAAGTCAGCATAAGATCTTCCAGTGGCAAGAAACCTCAGAGTGCTGCTGATATTGATGTCCTCATTCTCGTGTCCTGTTTAGTCAACTGCACTTTCAATAAATTAAATAGTTTAACGAAAGTTGGTTCATCCATCCTGAGATAATTTATAAAATTACTTGGATCATTTTGCGCCAATCTCTCAAAAGAAGGGTATGATTGAATTTCAGTCTCTCCTTTTCAGATAACAAATTTTTCACCCATTTTGATGTTTTCTTGCGATCCAACTGACTGATAATAATGTTGACATAAATCTCAGCCATGGATATAGCACGTATTTTCCGTATATTATTTCGCATACTTCTTTCTGAACTCGAAACACGACTATTCTATACTAGTAGTATTATATATGCCAAAACCGACATTAAAACTTTCAACTCGACGAAATGTCAAATTGAGTAACTTGGTTAGGCGGGTGAATTGAAACAACGGGACAGTTTCTTAAGAATGTAGGTGCTGCAATCTAGTGGCCAATAAATTCCGGCGAACACTTGGAAAACAAAAATATCACGACTTTTCAAGAGAGTAGGTAGAAAGGGCATTGGAGGATGTAAAGAAAAAAAATTATCATTATCAGAAGCCTGTATGACATCCCCAAATCCACCCTTTGGAGAAAATTTAAAAAAATTCATACAAAAAAATATGGTGGCTAAACTGCGTTAAATAAAGCTGAGAATACTATATCTGAAACAATCTTATTTGCTGCAGATTGGGCTTTTTCTTTAGAAAAGGAGAACCGAAAGGATTTGGTTGAAACTTTTGTTAATAGACAAGGTAGGACAGGATTTTTAGAGCAATTGGCCTGGGGATAGTTCGTATTACGGATTTATCAGTCGCAATTCACAGCTAACTATTCGCCTATCAGAAAATATCAAGAGGAATTGTGCGGTAGCTTCCCCTGTGACAATAAATTTTCACACTTTTCCGTTATTGAAGCCAGAAGCTCAAAATCGTCGTCAAGTCACCACAGTTTTTACCGTAGTTTCAAAGACTAAAAGTTTATCGTTATGTAAAGAATGTGTGTTAGTATAGAATAGGTGATTTTAATTGTGGAAGATCAGACCCAAAGATTTCTCTGTGCCAGTCCAATCCGGCAGTTTTAACTTTGTGTGAATGCCTTGCTAATCTAGTGGACTGGTACTGCCGCCTGCCGCTAGTGCCGCCATTAGCTGTTCGCTGGATATGGCAATGTGGCGACTATACTCTAATTTGGCGGTTTGGCGTGTATGAGAGTTGAGCGTTAATTAATTATTGTTAAGGTAAGTGCTTTATTTAGTATAATAAAATCGTAGTTATTTTTATAAAGATTCTCGCAAGTACGTCAAGTTTTTAGTAGTCTTAGCAACGCTTCATCTCGACTGACTATGGATTAATTCTTTTGATTATAAAATAACCGTTGTATATAAGTTTTCTTGGCAGTAGTACCTATATAAATAATTATTTGCAGGTTTAAATTCTATCAATACTAGAAGGAGCAAACTATAAAGATTGTGTTGGAAGAATTATGGGTAGATGTCTGGAAAATAAATTAGCTCTAGAATATAGTTGCAGAGGTCATAAAGCTAAAAAAGTTTTTTCCACAACTAAACTTTATACAGTGATAATCGGTAGGTGTGTGAGTGTTGCTTTCGATATGCAGCAAAAATGAAACTCTCTCAACGGTAAAATAAAAATATTTTTTATTGAAAACAAAGTTAGCGAAAAAGAAGTGTTGTCGGGGCGAGTGTTCGCTGAAGAGTCCTGTTATATCTAAATTTTTATTAACGTGTTTCGCTTTTATTAAGGCTGTTATAATTTTTACCCCGCATTTTCCTAATCCATTAGTTGCTGGATGATAATATGCTCCCAACGATTGTTTTATACTACGTGAAGTTAGAAAAGATTTAAATTCGTCAGATGTAAAAGTTCTGGCATTGTCCGTACAAATTTCCAGAGCAAAACCAAATTGAGAGAAAAACTCATGAAATATTTCTATGGCATGTGAAGCAGTTAAATTTTTTCCTTCAAAACATTCAATCCATTTTGATGTCGCGTCTTGAATTACTAAAATATGTTTATTAAAGCAAGGACCAAAATAATCAGCGTATAACCTTATCCATGGTTCTTTTGGCCATTCCTACACTTTTAATGATATTTTTGGTGTATGGAACTGTAAAGGGTAGAAAATTAAGATGGTGCCTCAGGTGACTCAAAGTGACGGATTCAGCTGCGGAATATTCGTTATATATTACTTTGAACAGTTTCCAAAAAATCGACCACTTAATGAATCTGTAAATATAGGAAAATACAGAAAATTTCTGAGACGGTTGCTTATAAATAATTCCTATGACGTAAGAAACAAATGTCTGTACTGCGGGAACTTAAAAAGAGGGGAAATAGTTATCTGTAATAACTGTAAACGATTTTTGCACGTCGGCTGTATCGGTCCCCAGAACAACGGCAAAGCCAAAATACTGACGGATTTTGATAAGTTGTGTGAACTATACTAATACTCCCTTAGTTTATTGTACACAGCAACTTCTTCGGAAAATTCAATCATTAATAGTAGCACTCCAAAAAAACAACTAAAATCTATCCCATCAGGTATAAGAAGCAGAATGGGAATCGAATGATGATACTATTACCATCGTATCAGGTAGTTTTGAAGAGAATCCTGCCAGAATACGGTAAGCATGTTTTGAATGTTGTTACTGATATTTAATTTTTAGAATTATTATTAATGGTAAAATGTGGTAAACTGCGATAACATATTGGATCTACTTTTTATGTAGTTTTTTTATAGATGAAGATACCTTCAAGTAGAGTGTAAGTATTTTTTATTACAAATGTTATACCTATATAAGTTCGGTGAATGTTTTTTCCAATGTATTTTAAATAGACCACCATTCATTGGTACAGACAAAGGAATGGGTCCAGAAACAAATGTCACAACTATGACTTCTATTGAATCATCTTCAACCACTGCGTCAGAAGCAGAAGATGTAATACTAAGAGATGATGCAAATGAAGCAGAAACTGTGTCTACCTCTCTACTAGAGCTCAGAAAATTGATATTTGGAGTGACTGTATTAAATCATTTATTAAACAGTTCCAATTTGTAAAAAAAATTATTTTTTTTCTCTTCTACTTTGTACTATGTGATACCAACTTCTCTAATATTCTATTTATTCAAAATAGAACATCATATATATTATTTAATCGTTTAACTTACTGTTGTTTGCATTCAGAATAAGAAAGTTTCTAGAGGTGAAATAATATACAGGGTGTTCCAGTTCAAATAGTAAGTTGATGTTACCTCAGGCATCAACTAGGGTTGGCAGTTTTTATCGATATATCGATAATAATAATATAAAATATTATCAATGTATCGATATTATCGGTAATATCGATAATTATCGTTAATATCGAAAATATTAATAGTAATATAGATCAAATACTAACAATGTATTGATATTATCGATAGCTGCCGATAGTTTCGATAGTATCGATAATATTTTCATGCATGGAAGGTCACTTTCAGCCGTAACTTGCCAAAAATGATTTATGCGATTTGATATATGTACGAGCCCAGGCTCATAATAGTTCGGCCGGTAATAATTTGAAACTATATTTTTGAAGATAATATTAAACTTAAAACAAAGGTGCAAAATTTAATCAAAACTATTACAACTATATTCTAAACTATACTTTTAAGTAGCTGAAACTGAAAATTATAATTAAATTACGTAAAGAAACAAATCAGTATAACCAAAAATGTATTTCACGTGGTGGGTCATAATAGTTCGGCCAAAACCTAATATTGCGTTACGTCGCCTTTATTAGCAATAACCGCCTTAATTCTACTGGGCATTGTATCCACAAGTCGTGCACACTCTTCTGGTGGAATATTATTCCATACATTTTGCAAAGTAGCTTTTAATTCGGGTACTGTCCGCGCTGGATTTTTTCGAAGTTGCTTCTTCATGTTGTGCCAAAGTGTCTCGATTGGAGACAAATCTGGACTAGAAGACGTCCATTTTAGAACAGGAATGTTATGTTCTTGAAACCACGTCTTCACAGTTTTCGCAGTATGGCAAGGTGCACCATCCTGTTGGAACATGAAGTCACCGTCATCGGCTGCACATTGCGCGATAGATGGTAAAAAACTTGCTTCCAATATCTCCTTATATTTTTGGGCGTTAACAATTCCATCGATGAAGTGTAATTTGCCCACTCCTTTTGCAGACATACAACCCCATATCATGACTGATGCTGGGAACTTTACTTTTTTTACTAGACAGTCATTATGGAATGCTTCGCTGGATGTTCGTAACACCCTTTTACGGGAGTCGCCCACACAAACATCAAACTTGGACTCATCACTCCAAATTATATTGTACCACTGTCTTTGAGTCCAGTTCTGATGTTCCCGAGCCCACTTTAGTCTGTTGCGTTTTTGTAAAGTTGTCAGTAGTGGCTTTTCTTTTGCCTGTTAAAAAAAAATTGGATGCCAACAGTTTCACCAAAAAAAAAACGAATAAATTTTACCTTATAAAATTTGTATCCTATTTTTCTAATAGTCCTTTTAGTTGTAGACAACGAAATATCCTTGGCTATACTTTCTCTCCATAAAACAGTTATCTCTTTAGTGTTAGATCTCCGATTTGTTTTCACAATTCTCCGTAAAGCTCTTTTATTTGCTTCTGTAATTGTAGATGGTCGGCCGGTTTTAATTTTTTGATCAACTCCATTAGTAGTTTTATATAAATTGATAATGTCTTGAACGGTAGAACGCGGCACAGAATGAGAAACTGAAATTCGACGTGCCGAAATACCTTTCTTATGGGCATTAATGATGGACAAACGAAAATCTTTACTTAAGGGCTTACCACGAGGCATTATGCTTTAAATATGATTTGAAACTAATACTGACAGCTGTCTTGTTGATATATTTCATAATTGCTTTGTTTTAACTAGTCAGCTCGATTTCATGGCAATTACGATAAGCGGCCGAACTATTATGACCTACCACGTGAAATACATTTTTTGTTATACTGATTTGTTTCTTTACGTAATTTAATTATAATTTTCAGTTTCAGCTACTTAAAAGTATAGTTTTGAATATAGTTGTAATAGTTTTGATTAAATTTTGCACCTTTGTTTTAAGTTTAATATTATCTTCAAAAATATAGTTACAAATTATTACCGGCCGAACTATTATGAGCCTGGGCTCGTAAGTATATAAATTAGGTTTGTTCAAACCATGCCGAAAATCATTGATATTATCGATAACTTTAATAATATCGATATTATCGATAATTTAAAGAATATCGATATTATCGATAAATTTAAAGAATATCGATATCATCGATAATTTCAATATTAATTGTTTATCGATAATCGATAGTTCCAAATCGTTATTGCCAACCCCTAATATCAACTGAAGGTGAATTTTTTTTTTTTTAATTCCAAATTTCAACTCAGTTGAGCTTGTCCATAGGAGCGTTATTGACTGGATACTTTCTATTAATGGCTCTGCACATTTTTACTCAAAATTTGAACTAGAATTACCTACTTTTTTTACTTATAGTTATATATGTATGTTTTTTAATTTGTTTCAGAAAAAGATGTTATGTGGGCGATTTATCTAGTGACGATTTTTCAACACCTACAAAAGCAAAAAAGAATTTTCGCTTATTAAAATATAAAATAGTTGTTCAAAGAAGGAAAATTCGTAGTCTCCAGACTGTTGGATCATTAAGAAAAAGAATTAAAACTTTAAAGTCTATTACAGACAGTTTGAAGCTGTATACAAACGTCTCCTGGTTCATACGGAAATTACAAGTCCAGATAAGAAAATCAGAAAAAGAAAATTATCTACATTTTCAACAGATTATTAAAAATAATATAGAAACCTATCAATATTCTTCCTGTGTAGCTTGGAATTTGACAAAATTTATTTAGAAGATATAGTTGCGTACATTGCAGGTTTTGTTGTAAAATGTTTAAAAAAATGTGTTACCTGTGTGAAGTGCAGAAATCCGTTAGAAACTGAAGATGTTCCTTCACCATTGCAATTAAGAAAGCAATACGGAAATTTTATTAAAGTATCGGATCGGAATCTTCGACATTATTATCCCCTCCCTTGATTCCCTTTCCCTTCACCCACAAGTAATGTTGTCGAATAAACAAAGAGCTACTTATGAATGACTAGCATGGTCTATTTTATATTAGAAGTCTGTGGTATAGCCCGATGCCAGTTCAAATAAAAGTTACCTAAAAACTGTGTCGACCATCCTCGGCCTTCCCTACATAAAATTGAAATATTTTTCTGAATTTTTTTCGACATTTTCAAAAAACAATTTAACGTAACATCACGTTAAGGAAATAAGTAGTGGCTGATTTCATCGTACAACTGTTAAAAAAAAGTATCTACCAAGAGTGTAGCTGAACTCTGCTCTTGGACTGGCGCAAAAAATAACTTCAGAATTAAAGATTTAAATATTTTTAAAATATTTTATGGTATGTTAAATTTAATTTTTTGTGTCAAGTTTACTTAGAAGTGATATATAGATATGTGGTTTAAAAGACACCATTATCTATGTATTAAACAATTAAATTATCATTAATCATTATTATTTAATTTTAGTTGCTGTTAGAAATTCAACAGGTGTCACTGAGAGTGATTTTGAAATATATGTAAGCGAGTGATCGAGGCATGCGAAACAGAGGAGAGAAAACCAAATAGACCATTAGAATTAGGACAAAGAATCTCAGAATATTTGGACCATACTTCTTAGCACCTCGTGTGAATGCAGTAAACTTTTTACAGCAGAGCATGTCAATATTAGGAATAAATTCCATTAAATTTAAGAAGAATAGCTTGGCTTCAACTTGATGATTGTCCAGCGCATTTTGGGAGATATGTAAGGAACTGGTTGGATTACCACCTTCCAAATAGATGGATTGGTCGTGAGGGGCCAGTTGCGTGGCCTGGATCCTCTGATCTCACTCCCATGGACTTTTTTGTATGGGGATTTTTCAAAGAAAAAGTTTATGCCAACGCAACTGAAACGAGAGAGGAATTAATAAATCGCATTAGAAATGCCTATCATGAACTATTAGTTAATTATTATTGTGTTCAGATAAACGTAACGTAGGTGTGCATTGTGTATTCAACAAAGCGGCTCACATTTTAAACAATTATTGTAACTTGTTTAACTTTTTTTATGTTCTAATTAGCTTTTAAATTAAGTTTGAAGACAATGTAATATTTACTTATTATAATTACTTCCTGATTTGGTTTATTATGGACGAGTTAGGTCTCGGAAACATGAAATAATACATACCATAATTGTTTTAATAGACAAAAGTTTCTAGTTTGGATGAGTATTATAATTTAGGTACATGGCGTTTATATTAATAATAATGTTGCCTATTACAGTTATTTGAGGACATAAGCTCAGTAGCTTAATTTACTTCAAAACAGATTAAGAAATTTAGAAGACATGTTATTTTGCAGAAAAATACACGGGCGTACGAATTATTTTTTCAAAGGGGGCAGTAACCCACAGCAGGCATGATTCTCTGTCAACTGTTAACATCGCACCTAGGGTTTGCAATCCCGCATTCCGCGTTACAGCATTCCAGCAATTTCCCGCATGTCAATGAGACCTGCGGAATTCCCGCATTTGTGCGGTAATTCCCGCGCGGGAAATTTTTAAATAGAACACGTCCGTTTAGCGACATAGCGCAAGGCGCGCGCGAGCGCCCCGTTTGGTTTGACTGCGCATCCCGTTCCCCTGTGATAGCATCTTTCAATCGAGCGAAGGATTAAAATCGGCAGATCTTTGCATCATTCAAACAAATTCCTTGATTCGTTTGTTTATTTTCGAGAAAAAAAGTGTTTACAAAGTAAAATTTTATATATAACTAATAGTTTTGTCTTCTTGTATGTTACTTTAATTATACTATACTGCCCTACTTCGGAAAAAGACCGTATATGCAGTTTTGTGACAAATTGAGAAAATTACATTTTTGAAATCTATATCGCATTATACATTACCCATCTATAAATATCAAAAATATCGTTTTTGTTTCTTTAAATTTAAAAATTTGTACATTTTAAATTTCTAATATTGTGTCACTTAGCAGACTTATGTACATGTATTTCATTAAGAGGTACATAGTATNCTGTTCCTATACAAAATCTCACAATTATTCCAACCACTCCTTACCTTGGAATGAGTACCGAATCATACATCACGACGATCCAGGCATGTCCAAAAATCGAGGATGTTTACATCTGCAACACACCCAGTCAACCTAAGGACGATAGCTGCCTAGTCCAACTATTGTCCAACGCTAACCACGGGAACTGTCAAGCTCACCATGTCGCAATGACCAAACCCGTAGCAACAATGTTAGAGGAAAACCATGTGCTAGTCATCCCTGTTGGCACTATCCAAATTCAAAATTGTCAGAAAGGAATCTTAACAATTAATCAACCGTCAGTCCTGCGACTAACCACAGGCTGTAGTATAATCGTAGCCAATCAACGATTCTCAGCTACTAAAACTGAGATCCAGCTGCCAATTTTCCAATTACCAAAAATTGAAATTCCACAGCTATGGAATATTACAATAAACAAAAACACACCCCTACATTTGAAAGAAATCGACTTCGACCATATTCATTCATTATCAAAATTAGTGGAAGAAGCCAAAATGGACCGATTCAGTGTGGAACCCGCTGATCCTATGAGTTCAATTAACCTTTGGCTTTTCATCATCATCATAGTATTATGCTTGGGAGTCATCATCATTGCTGTCCACATCAAATGCAGACACCGATGTCCCAACCTACTCCGAAGACCTCCAAAAGAAGGACCGATGAATGTCACCTTCAAAAAACCATCGCCAGGAGACGATGAAACCACTTCGGCGGGAGGAGTTATATTAGTGTCTAAGTGACATCATACTATTTTTTATCATAATATTAAGTTTCATTTATATAACTAAGATGCTACGTAGAATATTATGCTTATTTAACAAAAAGATAAAACCTGTATAAAAACAGCTGTCAGAAAATCTAGTAGCCAGATCGCAGTAAACTCGTAATTGACAAAGTGTGTATTTTATTGTGTCCGCACCCAACGTATAACTAGTACATCTTGGGATGAAATGATGACTTCGTTGTAATTATACCTTACTACACAAAATAGCAGACTTCGATACACAAACCTATAGGTTGTATAATTATTTAATTACTAATTAAGTATTGCACTTATGCAGTTGTGCCCCGTGGCACAGAATAAAAAGATGCGGTGTCGTGTGTTATTTGTTAGTCAGTTAGTCATTGTTTGCTTCTATGGAATGGACTATAGACTGATATTTTGTGGAATATAGTATAATATAACCTTAAAAAAGAACTTTATTTAATATTAAATAATAAATAATGGATAAGCGTTGTAAAACACATCCCTCTCAGTCGACAGCACTACTGGATTTTGCTGGAGAAAATCCTATGATATTAACCAAGAAATTTGAAGGCTTAAGGGGAAAATAATCCTACCAAAATTTATGGAACCAACTGATAAATATATTAAAATGGCATGGGATATATTCATAGAAGTTCAGAAAAATGGCAAAAGGTGAAATGGCTATGAAAATTACAGGTTAAAGCTTACCTAAATGTGCTTGGTGCTTACATCCACTCATAGAATTAAATAAAATGAAAGGTTTTATTTTAGGCACTTAGCGATTGGAAGTGTAAAGTTAAACTAAAAGCACAGAATCTAAAAAAAAGTATGGGTCAAACAGGTGGTGGAGTTTCACTGCGTCCTTTAACAGAAAATGAAGAACGATTAAGTCTCTTATTGGGTGGTCTTCTGTCCACGGTGACAACAATTTAGAAATGGGAATAGTAAGTATTTGTCATATATCCTACATACACTGTCTGAGAATTTATACAAAACATTTTAAATGCTTTATTCAAATGAGTAGGTACAACGTTATTCTGTTATAGGTTATGGATCCAACACAAGAAGAAAATAATAATCCCGAGATTAATCTATATGATTTTCATTCATATGCTGCAATAAACAATGATACTATAAATTGTAATACCACAAGTGTCTCCAAAAAACCTTCCTCGCCACCTCCATTAGTTTTCTTAAGTCAGCACAAAAATAATAGTAATGAAATTTATTATTGAGAGTGAAATACTTACCTTTGAAGAAACCAGTAGAAATGGGCCTTCGACAAGCATTGAAAATTGAACTGAAAATATTGGTAAACGGAAAATCAATGAAACTAAAAAATCTATACCTACCGAACCTGAAAAAAAGAAATACAGAACAAAATTTATCCCACATAGTAATATTCAACAAATCCATAATGATACTCTAACCCTATTAAACGATATTAACAGTAATATAAAAAGAGTTGCAGACAGTCATGAAAAGTTATGTGATATACATGAGCAATTATTAGAGTATTTCAAAACATCTTGAAAACAATCAAGTAACAAAGAAATTAATGTTTGTTGTTAGTTATGTTTTTTTAAGACACTTCAATTTGTGTTCCTAATAACAAAGTTGTATGTAGGTGATATAATTTGAAGAAATTTTTAGTTTTTTTTATTAACATCTTAATGTGTGTACTGTCTTTAGTAAATTTTAGGCTGTGGCTGGCTGTTGAATGAATTTTATTTTGGTTGGTTTATTACTTGAAATGACATTTTGTATTTTTTAGCAGTGGCAGCTGGTGAAAATTAAAGTGGTTACTTTGGATAATGAAGGGTGGAACTCATACTATTTTTTAGATCATTTCTAGATGCATATTTCACAGATCTCGTTCGAAATTGTCCCCTAAAAAGTGGTATGGGTCCCATGCTTCATTATCAATTCATGATCACTTTAATTCTCACCAGCCGCCACCGTATTTTAGGTAATATTTTTGTGTAATATGTAATTAACTATTTAATAAAACAAAATATTGAAACAAAATGTTTATTAATTATTTTTAAATATGAATAAAACTGAAATTGAGGATGTTACTTATCTAATGAAAAAAAAACTTAGTAACAGCGAGGTATTAATTGAAATAATAAAAAAGTAATAATTAATTTGTAAAATATCTATTTACAATATTTTGTCTAATTCTTCTACCCTGTTTAAGAAAATCTGTAGCTGGCACTACACCACCTCTGTCATTAACATCGTGTTCTAAAATCTCCTCGTCAATAACAATTCCAGCCCTAACACACATGTTTAGTCCAATTAACTAAGCCTTTAAATCGAAATTTTGCCAACTTGGCTGAATTTTTGATATGAGTTAGTTTACAATAAGTGAGAGTAATTTTTTGTTCAACCCCCGGCCAAGGGTGGAAAAAGATAAAACAAAGGGCTTTTTCAAAATAACTCAAAAAGGGTAAGAGCTAGAAAAAAAAGTTTTTCATGAAAGTTGTAAAGCAGACAATTCTACATAAAAATGGCCTCTTAACTTTTTCTTGTACTATTACAATTAACAGAGTTAGGGAGGCTAGAAGTTAAGGGAAGATTTCAGAAATTTAA
>NW_019416614.1:245855-277952 GCF_000390285.2 Anoplophora glabripennis | reverse complement strand
ATCAAATCGCGCATAAGTATTAAAATATAGTAAATATTTCATTTTGCAACTAAGCAAATTTACAAAATAAATTCCCTAGGTCGCAAAATTGAATTTTTTTGAAAAATAACAATGGGATCCGATAGCTTATAGTGAAATATACCAATAAAAAATTTAGCGCGAATACGGGTGACCCTCAAACATGTGGGGATTGATTATTAGTTAATTTGTTTATTAGGCCATAACTCGCAAAATATTCAACTTACGGTTTCCAGCTTTCGCACAGATTATTCGTCAGTAAAAATGAATAGTTGGAGATAAGCAATACACATCATTGTTATTAATAAGCTTTTTATTAATGTTTATTTAAATTGCAAAAAATTAATGTTTTTTATTAATAATTTTTGACTGGATCAATATTTTTTTTCGTACGTGGGTTCGTTTTGTTCGTCTTGAAAAGACAAACAAAAAAGAATTTTACTTTTTTTGCAGTAAAATCGTCCGGACAAAAGTTATAAGCTAAAAACGTGAAATTTCACTGAAATCACAGTTTCTATGGCTTATAAACAAAAATGGTATTTTTTGATTTTTTACGGTTAAAGATATGTTGTTATATACCACTTTTTCTACCTTCTCACAAAAAATCAGGCACTTATGAGCATTATGCCCGAAATGGTCATTTTCAGTCTAAATTTCCTGGTCTACAAAGGGATCGAGCCATGAAAGTGAAGAACGAGGATGTTGAACAATGTTGTCAAATGTACCGACCAATAAATAGGCGGTATAATGAAAACTAGTGATGAGCTAGTCATGAAATAAGTGCTATTTTATTTATTGTTATTTGTTTGTCAGTGTCAGGTGTAGACTAAAAAGAAAATAAAGTGGAAATTAATAAATATTGGGTGTAAAAACCAAATGTACAATATTAAGCAGATCCACTTTATTCTATTATCATATTATTCGTGTACTGTACCATCCCTCAAGTAAACACAAATTATACGAACGTTTTCTCAAAGTTCTCAAAGGATATAAGTACAAAACAGTAACTAGGGATATTACAGACAGATTGCGCTATTCGTAATTTGTGAAAAATATCAAAAAATATAGGGTTAGGTTTAATGATCCCTGCCTGTTCCCCCGAAAATATCAGTTGAAGAAATAGGGAACAATTCTGCTATCATTACTCAATAGAGCACCATTCAAGAATTAGACCTGGCAATAAAGAGAAAAATATCTAGATTTTCGCGGACCGGTCCGATTTTAATGCGGTTTTTTGCATTTTGTTCAGAAAGACCATCGCCTTTTTTATTATCCGGAAGTGGCGGAAATGCATCGCGGGTGCATCTAGAAGTGCATCGCATCCGAGAAACTTGCCAAAGTGCACGAAATCCTGCTAAAATTGGTACTCGGGGGTTTTGGGGGGGGGGGGGCAGAATTCGAATATGCATATATCCAGTCCACCAGACCCCCCGGGGAGCGACTTCCGACCGCCTGGGGGACGCGGGGGGCACGTGGATTGCAAGGTTCTCCGAATGACTGGAAAAATGGATCTCGGGGGTTTTTGCGAGTGCTGATTCCGAATTCGAGGGTGAAAAATATCCCCTGTGCTCGTGGAGGTGGGGTATGAAATCTAAAGTTCCCGAAATGACTGGAAAAATTGATCTCGGGGGTTTTTGCCGGTGCTGATTCCGAATCTGACCCTGCCAAATGCGTCCGATGACTATTTCTGATTATTTTGGGGAAGGGCGTTAATCTTCTAAGAAGGATGAATATAAATTAATGGAAAATCATGGGACGAAACTCAATCTAAAAAGTTCGGTTGGAAAAAGAAAGGATAAGCCTGATAATTTTTTTAAATATATTTATTGTTCTAAAGTATAAAAGTATATTTATTGTTTTAAAATATATATTGTCTTAAAATATATTCAATGCACATTCCTTCTGTATTTATTGTCACACGGGCTCATTTATCAAACAACTATAATAAACAACTATAAATACCAATCAAAATTATCCTCCTCCTCCTCCTCCTCCTCCTCCTCTTCCTCCTCTTCCTCGAGCTCTTCGGCGTTTTCACTTCACTTACTGCGTATACAATATACATGTATGCGCGCGTCCTCGCTTCATCTGTCTCTTCCTCTTTTCTGGGACCCCTCTCCAAAAATTCCACTGTTATGTATAGGTACCGCCAGACAGCTGCGCGTATCAATATACCTGAGATTCGAGAGCGTATACAGCTGGAATTTCGAAAAGCAGCATCTCAGAATATTATCGAATTTCGTGCTCTTCTCATTTTTCCCTCGGGGCCTGATTGTCTTAATATATCACTAACATCACACGTTATAATTTTCTATCCCCAAAATACTCAGTATTCCATGTTACCAGTTCATGAATAATATAAACCCCCTCCCCCCCCACCGCCCCCTCCACGAGCACAGGGGATATTTTTCACCCTCAGATTCGGAATCAGCACCCGCGAAAACCCCCGAGATCCGATTTTCCAGTCATTCGGAGAACCTTGCAATCCACGTGACCCCCGCGCCCCCCAGGCGGCCGGAAGTCGCTCCCAGGAGGGTCGGGTGAACTGGATATATGCATATTCGAATTCTGCGCCCCCACAACCCCCGAGTACCAATTTTAGCGGGATTTCGTGCACTTTGGCAAGTTTTTCGGATGCGATGCACTTCTAGATGCACTTTATGCACCCGCGATGCATTTCCGCTACTTCCGGGTAATGAAAAAGGCGGGACTTTTTTCCGACGGTCTTTCTGAAGAAAATGCAAAAAACCGCATTAAAATCGGACCGGGCCGCGAAAATCTAGATATTTTGGGGTAAATCGTTCTTTATTGCCTGGTCTAACTAACGATTAATGAGTATTAGTTGAGACACGCCCGCTTTCTCTTGTTCCTTCTACTCCCTATAATTCAAGAATAAAGTCCCAGGTGGTGGGCAGGATCGAGAAATCTTTGGACAACAAAGAGTCCACCTTAGGGGTATTCACTGATATACAGGGCGTCCCGAAATTCATGCAACAAAATTTGGTCATAGATTCTTAAAACAAATTTAGGGGACCTATATTTTTTCTTTTTGCCAACTGGCCCCCTCTTTCGGAGTTACAGACCCCTGAAACTGCCCCTAAGAAGTCTTTTTTTATACCTCAAAACCATGTTGTACGAAAATCACTAAATTTGGTATACAGGGGTTTTATGACATGTGGAATCTCACAGTGCTATGCTTTTTGACGAAAAACCCCCATAAGACACTTTTTCGTGGGCCCCATTGTCTTTGGAACCAGAAAAATTTGGTCGCAAATTAGATTTTTTTTTTAAATTATTAGTTAGCTAGAAAGCCATTGAATTTATAAACTTTTTGTCTCTTGATATTTGTTTCGTAAAACGCAATGTTTTTGAGGAAAATGGCGAATCACGATATTCAACTCAGCTCTCATAGAGAGAGGGGTTTCTCCTACCATCTGCAGATGGATATCAAATATGCTGCTAAATGAGCTATACAAATTAGTGTGGGGGATGCCTCCGCGAGAGGAATTATTGCAAGGGGTTGTCCGCAGGGAGGTGTTTTATCACCATGAACTTAGTTCTAGACAGTCTCCTATGCCACCTCAACTCGGAAATCGGCATCTATACCATCGCCTATGCAGATGACCTCACTATGCTGATTAGGAAAATTCGAATAAATTATTTGCCAAAGAATGCAAACAGCCCTAAGAACTATTGAAAAGTGGTGTGATGACCATGCTCTGTCAGTGAACCCCAGGAAGATGGAAATGGTTCTCTTCACGAGGAAGAGAAAACTGGGAACAATAAAGACACCAACTCTCCTAAACACTACGCTAAGCTTTGCATCTGATGTGAAATACCTAGGGGTTACACTCGATGCAAAGCTAACATGGAATCTTCACCTTGAGAGAAGATTAAAAAAGACGTACATATCCTATGAGCAATGCCGCAGAACCGTTGGCAAAACCTGGGGTATGGAACCAAAAGTGGTTATGTGGATATACACTGCCATAGTGAGACCAATTTCAGCCTACGGGACTGTCGTCTAGTGGCCGAAATCCAGCAGACGACAGCTAGACAAAAGCTCAGCCAAGTACAAAGGACTGCCTGTCTGACCATAACTGGAGCTATGCGAACAACACCCACCATAGCAATGGAGGTAATGCTGTGTCTGCCACCTCTGGATATCTGTCTACGAGAAATGGCATTGACAACTATGCTTCGCCTCAAGAACGTTGGTTTAAAACCGGATGTAGGTTGCGGAGATGGAGAAGTTAGAAGTCGCCTTTGGAATGGGGTCGTCAGGAAGACGCCCCTTCTGCAGGCAGACACTGACAGTATTTCTCTCCGGTTTGCGTTCGACAAACCTTACACCTACTCATAAAGAGACAGGAGGAGACCGCCCGTGGGGATGTAATCAACGTCATCACAGACGGATCAAAAAGGAAGAAAGGTGCAGGATGTGGAATATACTCTAGATCCTTGCACATCCGATATCAGTGGGCAATGGATAAGCATGCTACCGTTGTACAAACGGTGTTAGCGGGCATAACCATAGCCGCTAGAGAAATCGCCCGCAAGCATACTATGGGTAAAACCATTAGAATCTACACAGATAGTAGACAAGCACTACTGACACTTGCGTAATCACAAGATAATGACTAGGACAGTATGGGAATGCCACCAAGCACTGGTCGTGGCCTCGGCCTCCAACAGCATATCTGTATGCTGGGTAAAGAGACAAGAGCGGTGCAATGCCAATAAAGAAGCTGACAAGCTAGCCAGAAGCGCATCGCGCCTCAACATTTTTGAACCCGGTCCCTCCAGTGTGCTTCCGCTGTCAGCACTTGCTGGCATTATTAAGGAAAACACCCACAAAGAATTTATGAAACGGTGGGATGAAACGATTAACTGTCATTTCGCTAAGGAGCCTTTAGTATATCCTAGCAAGGATACAGCCAAATAATATCTTGCCATGTCTAGGTCAAATCTTCGCCTGGTGATAGGTATTCAAACTGGACACTGTTGGCTAAGGACACGCCTTTACAATATGGGGAGGTATTAAACACCTCTTTGTAGGGGCTGTGAACGACGAGACAGTATTACATGTGCTATGTGAATGAATTGCCGTCTCGTCAACAACAGAGTTCATGTTGGGAGAGCGCTGACCTTCTATGGCCTATATTAGAGAGATCCCCCTGAGCAACGTCACCACCTTTTTCGCTGTAATAGGTTGGTTAGCGGCTCAGGTGGATTAATCTCCTAATGGAAGGAGGTACAAGGGGCCCAATGGGGCCTAAGTGCTGTAGCTTTAAAAGCTACACTCCCCACAACTCCAGAACTCCAAAAGTGTGCTAAATGCTCGAATTAAATATTGCTCTTATATAAATAAAAACATTCATCCAAACATTAAGTATGAACAAATTAGGAACGGTTATAATACTGTCATTTTCCGAAATGCTTTCCTCAGTTTTAAATTTTCGTTTAATTACTGGAGGTTTAGTTCCAGAAAATGATAAAACATGGATACTATACTCATTTTTATTAGAAATAATCGAAATGTTACTTTTGCCTATCTTTAATGATGAATCCATTGATTTTTTAAAATGTCTTATTGAAGACCATCACCTAATGTATTTAGAACTATTTATAGAAAATTGGACCTGTAATACATGTTAGCTCCATTAGATACGAAGCAAAACATAAGGATGTAAAATATTTAGCTACCCTTATTAGATGTAGAGAGTTAATTTATGATTTGCATCATAGTGCTTATTCTTTAAAGATCTCTGAAAAATTTGTAACGGTAGATATTAAAACTTTAGGAACAGTTAAACCTACCGTATTGCACACCGTATCGGAAAAATTATTTATAGTTTTGAGAATGTTAATTCTTAAAATTTTTTCTTATATTTGTAATGTTTTGTGTATACGTTTATTTAAGAAAAAAATAGATTCTATTCAAACATATTCATACTTTTATTTTAACCTTACACTCTCTTTCCTAAAAAAGTTCCAAATTTTTATTCCAAAGAACTATTTTTCCTTAATTCAGGAAAGTTATAGTCTCATATCAAGTAAAACCATTTATTTATATTTAAAAAACAATAATTTTTTTTCAAACATATTTTTAGTTTTGTTAGAACAAATGTAGTGTTATATTAATTTTATAGTATTTTTAAAATAAAATGTTTTCTCTAAACCAATGAAATACATATTTTTTATTTACTGGTTTTTAAGGGATTACAGACTGCACAAAAATTAGAAATTTGTCAAAAAACGGCATGAATCGGGGTTGAAATCTGGTTTGAGTCATCAACTTTCATTTTAATTTAATTAAAAGTTGATGAACAGAAGCATAGGACGGAAAAGCCGAATAGTGCTGGAAACAACTGGATTTTGTTTTCTTCAATGTCCGCATGATTTTCCAAAAATATAACAAAAAAAAGGTGGGAAAAGATTGGGCTTTGGCCTTTTTAAAACGAAATACAAGGTTTTCTCTACGAACTCCCGAAAAAACCTCATTCGCTAGAGTTACGGCCTTTAACAGGCATACCGTTTCTACCTTTTTTAACCTGCTGATTGAACTTTATGATCGCTACAAATTTACGCCAAGTTAGATTTATAATGTGGACGAGACAGGAATCACAACAGTTCCAAACAAGCCGTCAAAAGTGATTGCGACTAAAGGCAGGAAACAAGTGGGAACAAAGGGAGACGACAACTACGTCAGTCATTTGTTTTAATGCAGCAGGGAGATATATTCCCCCGTTAATGATATTACCAAGAGCAAGAGAAAATTTAGAATTGTTAGAGGGAATACCTACCGCCTGATACAAAACTTATATGCCATCCTTCAGGATGGATGAATACAAACATATTTTGCTCAACATGGTTCGATCACTTTTTACGACACGTCAAACCAACTGCTGATCAACCAATCTTACTAATTTTGGACGATCACGCAAGCCACACCAAAAATATGCTTTACTTGAAACAGCTAGAAGAAATCATCATTCATATTATTTGTTTACCATCACACTATGATGGCCTTCGGCCACTAGACGTTTCGTTCATGTTCCCTCTTAGCACTTTTTACACGCAGAAATGTGAGCTTTGGTTAAGAAGTCATCCTGCAACACCAATAACAATATGGAAGGTTGTAACAAAAAGAAAAATACGGGTAAATTATATTTATATAGAGGCAGTTTTAATAATTTTTTAATAATTCATTTATATAAAAGAAATATTTAAAAAAGATGGGGAAAACAACTCATATTTTGAGAGCGATGGTAATAATTACATGTTCTTTTTTTCCAGGACCTAACGAAGTAGAACCTACGGTCAGTTACAAACGAAATAGACAAATACTTCCTGATGCACTAGAAGCTGTACTTGCAGATTATTTAATTGAATGTTCAAAAATGTATTTTGAGCTGTCAATTAAAGAGGTTAGAAGATTACTCTTTCAATTTGCTATCAAAAATAAAATTCCAGTTCGTCAAGCGTGGAAGGAATGCAATGACTTCAACCGACTGGTTATCTGAATTTCTTAAGCGCCATCCAAAGCTATCTCTACGAACTCCAGCGCATACCAGTCGGAGTAGAACGACGTGTTTTAATTGGGAAAATGTAAATAAATTCTTTAGTCCGTTGAAAGAAGTCATGGATCGGTACAAGTTTGAATGCCAAGACATTTACAATGTGGATGAGACTGGTATTACCACCGTTCAGAAGCCGGACAGAATAATAGCCAAGAAAGGTGTGGAACAAGTAGGGTCTGTGACTTCTGCTGAAAGAGGCACTTTGGTTATAGTAGCTTTAGCCTTTAGTGCTAGTGGAAATACAGTTCCTCCAATATTTGTCTTTCCTTGGAAAAATTTTAGAATCCATTTTATTGCAAATGGTCCACCTGGGTGTATTGGAACTGCAAACAAATCTGGCTGGATTGTACAGGTGGACTTTGTCATATTTCTTGTACATTTTATAAAGCATACGAAATGCGCAAGAGAAAGGCCAATTTTGCTAATTCTAGACAACCGCGACCCAAATCTTTCTGTTAAAGGCGTAGATCTATGCAGAGATAATGGTGTTGTAATTCTATGCCTTCCGTCCCATTGCTCCCTTAAGCTGCAACCCCTAGATAGATGTGTCTACGGTCCGCTAAAAAAATATGTAAATAGTGCATGCGATTCGTGGTTGACGAATAATCCAGGCAAGATTACGTCGATATACGATATTCTCGGCCTTGTACGAGGCTTATCCACTAGCTGCAACACCCCCCCCCCAAAAAAAAACATTCAGTCAGGATTTTGTGTTTCCTGAATATACCTGATTAATAGATATAGGTTCAATGACGATGATCAGGCTGCTACAAATGAATTGAGTGAGCAAGTAGAATCCATCAATATAGATCCAGCAAATGTAGACACCAAGTAGATCTCCTGAGCCACTAACTATTCAACTGTCCATTATTCCAATAAGTGTTAAAGAACCAACTACTTCTAAATCTCCAGAGCCCGGCTGTTCACGTGATACCATGTATTATAACCCTTCAGATATACGACCTTTTCCAAAAGCCGAACCTTGCCATGCGATTATTAAAGGTCGCAAATGTCGTAAAGCTGCTATCATAGCAGACACTCCTAATAAATATGAATTAGAAGCAGAACAAGCAAAACGGAATGCAATAAAAAATAAGAAATAAAAATTAGTCTAGTAAAAAAAATATTGTAAAAACAAAAAAGGAAAATGAATAAAAGAGCCTCAAAACACATTGTTATCAAAGGATGAGTCAAGTGATGAAGATTTTTTTAATTTGCGCTGAAACCTTTTCAGATCTAAATCTGGCGAAGGATGGATAAAATGCCATGGATGGGATCCCGAAAGATGTGTAGATACAGATACATAATTTGTATGCCAAAATTGTGACTCAGATGACGACGCTTAAACATGTATAAACCAACCCCAAAGGTGTAACAACTAAACCCCCCACCGGGTTAGTTGTTATAATTGACGTTACCTGTTAAAAACGTAAATAAAATATTTTGTGTTTATCTTTTATTATTATTTAGGAATAAATACAAACAATATGTTGGTATTATAACTATTTTTTTATATTTCTATAGATGACATTAAAAAATATTTAAGTTAAAACTGTAACAATCAACCCCTAAATAAATATATTGAATTTTGAAAGTTTTTGATTTATTTCAATTACAGGAAAGAAGTTCATATTGCTAACGATTGGTGAAAAAACTTCAAAACAGTTAACACCAAGAAAGAGAATTTTATGTGGTAAGTATAAAAAACAAAACACCATAATTTCTAAATTGAAAAGAAATTATTCAATTCTCGTAATATAGTTAAGACATTTTCACGAGCAAGTAATAGTAATATGTTCAGAGACTTGGAAAATAATTTTAACAATATAACAGCAAATTTTATTTTTGTATTTAACTAGTATAAAAGCATATTGTTTAATATTTTTCAGTCATGAGGAAGATAAGCGAGATTCATTTTAAATTAAATTTAAGTTTTGCAAAAATGAAAGTTGCACATGCAGCCCAAATTTTCAGGTCAACTGTAGCAGCGACGATTGATTTGATGATCTCAAAGTATGCCGGCTGAAGCAGTATTCACTGCAGAATTTGTGCATTTGATGGACAAAATGTATTCGTTGGATAGTCGGACCGTTGGACCCATTGCAGGTAAGCTCATATGTTCTAAAAATATATGTTTAAATGAAAAACATTGGTTTATTTAGGAAAACCGCTAAAATGTGCATTGGATCCAAACACCAAACATTTGGAATTTTAGAATAAGCACATTCCTAATATAAAAGAGTGGAAAAATGGGGTACAATACAAATCACCTCAATGTGTTAAAGGATTAATATTTTCAATTAAGTCTATCAAAGAATTATATAGTAGCTACTTAAAAAGTTCCATATTAAAAACTCAACACCTGCAACAAGATCCTTTGGAAAACTTTTTTAGGTAGGCGAATATTGATTGATTATTATACATCAATTAGTATATGACACTAAATATTTTAATCTTTTTGAAGTACAGTACGGCAATATGGCGCAGGAAACACCAATCCCAACCCATATCAGTTCCTGAATAACGTAAAAAATGCGTTAATAATTTATCGACAAATAACTTTTAATAAAAATTGTGAGGATGGCGAGGCGCACCTGCTTATAAATTTTAAAAAACTACTACACACGCCTAACAAAATACTTTCCGATTCAAATGAAGTAATAAATATTGCAGGTGTTGTCATTGATTAAAATTCATTTGAATCGGAAAGTACTGCATATGTGTGCAGATTTTTGTTAAAAAAAAATTAAAACTTGATTGTGAAAATTGCACAAATAATTTCAAAAGCGAAACAATTGAAAAGTTTCACAGTTTTGAATATTTGAAAGAAAATGATCAAACTAATTTAAGACTGAAATATTGTTATGAGGATATGATTAAATGTGTTACTCACTGTTACGCCTTAATTAAAAAACGTTTAGATGAATGTCCCCACATTTGCAACATTAAAACAGAGATTATTGAACTATTAATGAAATATATAGACATATCTTTTATAGATTGTAGAACACATAAAAATACTACAGCAAAGACATTTTTAGATATTATTTGTAATTGTCTCATTGTCATATTTACAGAGAAGATTTACAAAGGTTATGTGTAAAAAATAAATTAAAACAAATATACAAAAAAAATTACATTTGTAAAACTGTTGTACACTCTAAAAAATGTCAGTAAAAACCCAAAGAAGTTATTTATATTTACATAATATTTACCATACTAGATATGGGTACAATTACAATTATCTCCTGTAATTTTACAAATATTAAGGAAATTTACAATATTAATGGAAATAATACATCAAGCTGTAATTTTACCAGCAAATCATGCGAAGTTCTGTTAAATTAATAAGAATTACCAATTCTAACATTACACATTTTAACGCATGCGCCTACCGCGTCTCGTCCCATGCGCGTTATAGATAAGTGCAGTTGAAACTAAAGTGGGAGATTTTTTAATTGTGAATAGTTTAGTTGTGTTACAATATTGTATTAAAAGGTGATTTAAAAAGGACAATATGTTCAAATAGGTTTTGTGATGTTACTTTTCTAACTGCCCGAAAATACAACATAGGTACATCAATACTATCACAGAAATTCTCAGGAGATATTTAAAGTGTTGCAAGCTTTATACAACTTTCTACATATGAATCTTTCACAAGTCATAATATAAGAATTCACTCTAAAAACAATTCAGGTTTAGTGTCTAACAACCAATAAAAAATCTACCAATGTTTCGTGAATGGCTGTGGGCTTAGAACTTCAGATCAAAGATATTTGAAACGTCATTGCTATAAGCATATATCAAAAACGATTTATTTTATCTCGTTCATAATGAAGAAAATAGGAAATTAAGGACAAGTTCCTCTTTTTTATACACCTATTTTAGAGGCACTTACTTTACTTTTAAAAAATAATGTCAAAAATCAATGTTTTTCTCACATAATGATAAAAATGTTTTTTCACATAAGTGGATTATGCAATTCATCTCCCTTCTTCTGCGAAAATAAATTTTCGCTAAAACTTATTTTATATCAGAATTCATTTGAGATTTGTAATCCATTAGGGGCTTCAAGAAAATAACTGGAAAATAGCTGTTTCACCATGACATCGGTCCAAAATAGATCAAATTCTTGTTGCCCTTTGCTATGAGAATGACCTAAAGCATTAGGGTAGAAGCGCTTAAGGGTAAGTGCAGTACGGAGCTGTGATACTAGATGATAGCTGCGATGATAGTTGGTTTTTAACAGCGCTTGTAGAAATATAATGTACTTTTAAATGAAAGCGTGCATAACCAAGCTGTGCGTACCTCGAGTATGCGTGTTGCCATGCTCTCTTATAATTTGGAGAATGAAAATTACCATTCTTCTGCGAGCAGTAAGCTCTCTAGCTAGCGTTAACATAACCTCAAAAATGGACGTAGAAAGATTAATTTCCGAAGTTTTTAAACATGAATATTTGTGGAATCAAGCACATCCAAATCACCATAATTCTGGAAAAGAAGTGGGAGGAAGTATCTTCCGTTTTAAAATCAACAAGTACGTGAAACTATAACGTTTATCAATAAAAGTAGGTATAATTTTGTTTTACAGTAATAAATGTTTTCTGTGAAGCAATACATTTAATTAAATAATAAACAAAATTACAAGTTAAACTCATTACATACACCGTGATTTATTTCTGTCAATTTTTTTTTAATTAGCAATAAGTAATCTATTGCACTTTGACAGAGAAAAAAATCACGATGTATTAGAATAGGAAACTAAAATTAAAATTTTAAAAAAGACGTTCGCGTGTGTGTACTTTTATTAAACGAACTGAATTGGATTGCTACAAAAATATAATTTAAGATACCTACGTTTCCTATGAAACGGCGGACGCATGCGCCTGACGCACTGCGTTTGGAGCGTACGGTAGACACAAGTAAAGTGTTTTCTCTCCCATGTCAGTCGTATGCGATTTTTGGTAGAAAGCGATTGATTTTTATTAATAATAAAAATTAAATTTGTGTCATGGGTGATGAAAAAAACGAATGAAGGAGGAGATAATATTGTTGCAGCAAAATGGCGACGAAAGAAATGTAGAAGTCCATCCCGTATTTCAGAAAAGAACTGAAGAAGGTTATTTCAGGATCCTAATCAATGAACATTTATTAAAGGATAAGACAAAATTTCGCGATTTCTTTAGGCTGAATATTGCTCAGTTTCATTATATTTTGGATCTAATAAAAGAAGATATCAGGAAAGATTCGTCGAATAAATATCCTTATCCTATAACGTCGGATGAAAAATTAGCCATTACTTTGAGGTAAGTATGTTTTTATTATTATATAATGATATTTTGAACATTACGGTTTTAGTCAGGTACAGGATACATCATAGATTTTCATATCGTGTGAGATGATGTATGTAAAAATTTGTAGTGCAATCTGTACCACAAGCTGGCGTTTCTGACGGTGCTGATGGTGGTATAACTGACGGCGGTGGTGGCACTGGCGTAACTGATGGTGAAGAAGGTGAATATACAAAACTACTGAAGGAGCTTGATCCGGATGAAATTTGTGGGATATTGACAGTAGTTGTGTTATTACGTTTTTCTAAGTCAATAATCATTTGCAAACTTTGCAATTTGGCATCGTTTTGTAATTCTGGTGGGATTTTTTTTACGGACATGGCAATACTAAAAAAACATCGATTTCATCTTCACTATTTTTAGTCAATAAATTTATAATTTTGGCACGTTCGTTTTGCCTGTTCTCCATCAGTCGAATAGGTTGTCATTGAATTTTGAAAAATAGAAAATACATCTCTGAGACCTAACTATCTTCATCGACTAGTGCGCTATTGAATGCCTCATTAATTACACAGGTCAACATTTGATCTAAGCGGGAACACCGTAATCGGTATAGGCTACTGGGGGTTTTTGGGGTCGCTGATTACGATGAGAGGGTCAGTTAACCTCTATCACGTCAGGTTCAAGGTCATTTGAAGGTCAAATGCAGAAAAAGCCATGAAAAAATCTGAAAAAAATCATGGATATGTTTTTGAGGTCGGACAATCCGAATCTGAGGTCAGCTAAGCTCCACAAGGTCAAGGTCATTTGAAGGTCAAATGCAGAAAAAGCCATGGAAAAGTCTGAAAAAAATCATGGATATGTTTTTGAGGTCGGAGAATCCAAATCTGAGGTCAGCTAAGCTCCACAAGGTCAAGGTCAAGGTATTAGAAGGTCAAGTTCAAAAGAAAATTTTTAACCGATAACATTTTTTACTTACTTGTGTCTATATATTTGCATATATAAGCAACTGTTCTACAAGATTTATACTCATTTCACGCAATTTCGCTCGAAATGTGGAACTCACTCACTCATATATCACAGATAAGTAACAAAACGACCTAAAGTACTTTCGCTTGAATCATCGCGCTTATTCAGTTACATATCACTGATCCGACAATAATACCGTAAAATCAGTATATCGAAGAACATTTTCTGCGGGTTATATGTGGCTACCATTCTATCTCGTATGAGGTTACATGCTTACTAGCAGAAGAGGCATCTATATAGCTACTAGTAAAAGAAATAACAAACAATTTCCGTTGAAAGCAACCAAACTATCAAAATGGAGATATCCTAGGAAAAACAGAAAAGACCCAGACCATGAATCTATGGCAAATAGGATGAAAGAAATCACCTAATGGAAGAGGGATGCACCGATTGATTAAAGTTATCGGTAGCTGGTGTAGAAGAGCACATGGCGAAGTTGATTTCTTCTGAACACAGTTGGAAGAATAGAGGATCCAGAGAATATGATTGAAGTGATGTTGTCTTCGCCAAAAAATTAGTCAGCTGAGCAAGTTTCGCAGCAACTGCAATAAATAAACTGAGAGCAGTAGAACGCAGAAGAGCGAACGTGTAGAATTGGCACTTATCCTATCTTCATTTCGAAAAGTAATGCTTGACGGCGGTTCCGCAGGGTGGTTTCAAGAAAGGAAGAGAAAAGTTTTTGGTAGTGGTTTGAGGAGGACATGGGATTCAACTGCGAATCCTGAGTCTCCCACTCTGGTGGTGACTGTTCCTTAACCCAGATCATCTATAAAGATTTCCCCTCCAGTTTGGCTTCGAAAAAAACATTACACATACAAACATACATACACACACATACATATATTAAACTGTGTTTCAAGGAACACCTGCAAAAAAATACATGAAAACGCCGCACGAGTAATATGAGCATTATCCGGACTAATGTCGAATATAGGAGGGCCTAGACAACAGCGAAGAAATCTTCTAGCCGGAACCGTAAATTCCGTTATACTGTACGGAACACCAATATGAAGCGAAGCTATGGAAGTAAAAAGTTACGCAAAAGGCATAATATCAGTATACCGAAGAACACTGCTGCGGGTTATATGTGGCTATCGTACTATCTCGTACGAGGCAGCATGCGTACTAGCAGGAGAGGCACCTATAGATCTACTAGCAAAAGAAAGAAGTAGAATTTACCGTCGAAAGCGTACAAATCATCAAAATGCAGATGTGGTAATAAAAGAAGAAAAGATCCAGACCATGAGTCTGTGGCAAAGAAGATGGATGGTGCAATAGAGCACATGGTGAAGTGGATTTCTATCTGACTCAAGTACTTAGTGGTCACGGATGTTTTAGAGCATATCTCTTCTGTTTTAACCTGGATACTGACCTCAGATACGGATTCCTCGACCTCAAAAACGTATCCATGATTTTTTTTCAGACTTTTCCACGGCTTTTTCTGCGTTTGACCTTCAAATGACCTTGACCTTGACCTTATGGAGCTTAGCTGACCTCAGATTCGGATTGTCCGACCTCAAAAACATCCATGATTTTTTTCAGATTTTTTCATGGCTTTTTCTGCATTTGACCTTCAAATTACCTTGACCCTTACCTTGTGGAGCTTAGCTGACCTCAGATTCGGATTGTCCGACCTCAAAAACATATCCATGATTTTTTTCAGATTTTTTCATGGCTTTTTCTGTATTTGACCTTCAAATGACCTTGAACCTGACGTGATGGAGGTTAACTGACCCTCTCATCGTAATCAGCGACCCCAAAAACCCCTGGTAGCCTATACCGATTACGGTGTTCCCGCTTAGATTAAATGTTGACCTGTGTTATTGAACATTCTGGAGTGCCAATAAGTTGCTTAGTCGCTGGATGCACTACTTGATTATTTGTTATTATGATTTTTCTACCAGTTACTCTATTATTATTAGGAATGTGGATGATTGGTAAGGAATACTCAAGTGGGGGCTCAGAGTAAGTAGAACGTGAAGTGCTGGGTCTTTCCTGTGTTATGTAAGAATCAGAATAGGAGCTAGTAGAAGTTTGGGAACGATTGAATTGATTGTAGTTGTAGGAATAGGTGGGTTGGGGCGGAGATGGTGAAGGAATATAAGTAGTCAGAGGTGAAGAATATGCAAGAGTTCGTAGTAGAGAGCTTCGTCGGCGTATAAACATACCATCTATTTCATACATGAATTGCCATTTTTCGTCTTCGGGAAGTTGTCTCAACTTTTTGGCTAACATTTTCCCATATAAGTCATAATCATCGTCTGGTTGACATTGAGGATTGTTTTTATTGATGGTTGTTTTGAGTGTAGCAAGGGCATCTTTAACAGTATTACCAGCCTCTACTAATTCAGGTGGATGCTTGCGTTTACGGACTGTTTCTGATACCTTCTTTGGGCCATGTACATTCTCACTTTGATCCCCCTGTTCTTCATCGTTAATCACTGATTGTTCTTCCTGAAATTAGATACAAGGATTTAATGAGTATTATTTTCTTTACAGATCCCATCGTGTGCTACAGAATGGCTAGCAATCGAAAAAGGATTCGCGAGTAAATTTCCACGAGCTATTGGTGCAATTGATGGAATACACATAGTAATGCAATGCCCAATGAATTCAGGATCTGAATATTTCAACTACAAGAAATCATTCAGCATAGTGTTGTTAGCTGTAGTAGACAGCAGTTACAAGTTTATTTTTGCTGATATAGGATGTCAAGGTCGAATAAGTGACGGTGGAGTATGTACTAATAGTTTATTTTGGCGAAACATTTGCTCGAATCATTTAAATATACCTACATCGCGCCCTCTTCCTGGGTCAAACATAGATGTCCCGTATGTCTTTCTGGGCGACGGTGCATTCGCACTTACAGAACATGTTATGAAACCGTATCCTGGAAATCATGATTGGGGGTCTCCAAAGCAATTATTTAATTTAAGATTGTCTAGAGCACGAGTTATAGTAGAAAACACGATTGGAATATTTTCTACTTTAAGTTAGACTTAGTATAAGGCAGCACTTCTAACACAATTTAATAATGTGCATATAAAAAATGTGTATACTTACAGTATTTTGAGTTTCCTTGCAAGTT
Organism: Anoplophora glabripennis; assembly: GCF_000390285.2. NCBI lineage: Eukaryota > Metazoa > Arthropoda > Insecta > Coleoptera > Cerambycidae > Anoplophora > Anoplophora glabripennis. The sequence goes on along the minus strand of NW_019416614.1, from coordinate 260,943 downwards.
AAACGTTCCCCTAAAAAGGAATTAATCACTTCGTAAGCACACCAGACTGGCTTATAAATTTCACTGGTACCTGCTCCAGAGTGCTGCGAATCCTTCACTTTTTCCTGTATGTTCTGTAGCTCGACAATAAGGAGTCTTTCTTTTTTTAAAATCTGTTGCTGGGATTGCCATAACTTCACTTATTCGCATCCATGCATCATGATTTTTCTGTTTATTTTTATGATCTTCGTGTTTTGCATCCCATAGGACCGGTTCAGCTTGATAACATTCTAAAGCCGGCTACTCACTACGCGGTACTTGGCAAATAGCACGTAGTGTATACGGCGACTCGTTTAGACTTGGCAAGTTACTTCTACTTCCCGTTGTGTGTCGGAAAACTGCCAGACGTCAAAGGAAGCGAGTAGCTTGACTCGGCGACTTGTTAGAACGCGCTAAATTACGCAGACATATCTATACCTACTTTAAAGGATTTCACAAGTAAATTGTTTTGCGTGTTGCTCAGTCGTGTTTTGTTTAAACATAATTCTTATTATTGTAAATGATAATAAGTCGATAATTATGATTTTGGCTTAATATTAGCGGGAACCTAAATTACATACAAACAGAATCGAAGTGCACGATGCTTGGAAACGAATACAAAGTGATTTTTCACCAAAGGTTAGTATCGATGAGTTAAAAAAGAAAACAGATTCTCTGACGGCCACATTTCTTAACTGCAAGAGCAAATTCGTGTCGTTTCACTTTCGTCCATTTTTTAAGATTACACACCTTTCACTTCCTAAAAAATTGAGAGTCAAGTAAATTGGGCGCGTAATATGTACAGTTTACTCTAACTTGAGCAAGTACTTGTCAAACTATTCCAAGTCAAGTCACTCAGCAAGTCCCGCGTAGTGAGTAGCCGGCTTGACAGTGTTAATTCTAGCTCATTGTTCCAAGAGACGCTCATATTCGTTGTGAAATGTATCTTTAAAAATATATTTTACTGTACATGTACATATTACATTAAATTTTATAAGACAAATATATACTGGTATTTTCAACTTACCAAAACGATATACTACGAAATTCAATTTAGCCGGTATTTGGTGTAGATACAAATTATCGACCTATTATCACAACACCTCTTCACCAGAGAACACAACCATCAGACTGATTTCACGCCGTCAGTGTGGATGCATTCGCGTTCGCACCTCGTAAACGTTCCGCGAACCCTTTGTCGCGGGTACAGAAAACCGACTACGATCGGGGAACGCCGCGAAGCACGAACGCGAAGACACGAAAGTCTCTACACTCGCGTTCGAGCCCTTTCGCGGGCATTCGCGGCGCCAGTGTGGAGCCGGCATTAACCTCAACGCTGCACGTGCACGCTGCAGCCGACAGGGTTGCCGTTTTGCCAGTAATAAAGAGTCCTGCAAGGAAACTTGCCACGATTGACTTAACACCAAGAATTTGCTAGGAGAGCAATAACAATATCGATTTGCAAATAACCCACAACATTTGCATTATTGCATTTGTTATTAAAAGATCACAAGAATTATTCTGTTCAAAAATTGGCTTTAATAAACTCCTTAAAATTATCTTTTTCAAACGAAGACAAAGTGGGGGCTGTTGATGATAGACAGATAAGGTTTTATTTGGAAACTGCAGGCATTACCGATCCGTCAGTATTAGCGAATCATTTAAAATCGTATTCTGTATCACCCTCTACGTAGGGTGACCAGACGTCCCCGATTTCCCGGGACCGTTCCCGTATCAAATGTTTGGTCCCCGGTGCGAAAACCATCCACATTCACGTTCGTGGCCTTTCGGGGGATTTTCATGGCGTGAATGTAGAGCAGCCTTAAGTAAGTTTAGAGATAAGGAGTGGGAGCCGCCCGCGGCCCGAGAGCTCAATTGCTCAGTTGCTCAGTTAGTCAGTTGTTCTCGTCTTTACAACAGAGCATACCTCACGTCTTTACCTAGGGTCAGTTGTCTGTTGTCTTTTGAAGCGTTTGCTTGTCACTTTTTATTTATTGTTATCATAATGGAGCCCAGCGCAACAGTTGCTAAGAAAAAACGATTATATGTGTTTAACGATTCATTAAAGTCGATGTTTCCATACTGCGCCAAATAATCAGCAGAGTTTGGTACTGTGTTCAATTTGTAATAGTGTATTTTCAATAGGAAGTGGAGGCAAAACTTCTGCTACAGAGCATGAACGCACCTCCAAACATCTTGTTTATCAACCCGTGCATCTACGTCTTCAGTGGCATGTTTTTTTAAGAAATGTATTCCTTCAGATGAAGATCCACGAAGGTACATTTGCCTACCATACAGTTGTCCACAACCAAAGTTTTCGATCTATGGATTGACTAGTAATTTCGTGAAAACATTTTACAACAAAAAATTTACATGCGCTAGGACGAAGTGTGAAGCACTTCTGACAAATGTTTTTGCCCCTTGGGCATATTCAGAGTTGGTTAATGTCTTATCCATCGTTAATTTTGCATCTCTGTCCATCGATACGTCGAATCATGGTGTCACTAAAATATTATTACCAGTAATTATCAGATACATCAGTCCTGCTGAAAAAGAAGTGAAAATACAACTGCTAGATTTTATGGAAGTACCAGGAGAAACATCACTATTTCAACAGAAATCTCGAAAGTGATTGAAAAATTCAAACTAGAAAATAAAGTTGTTGCCTTATCAGCAGACAACACCAATAGCAATTTTGGTGGACTAAAAAAAAAAAAACCGGCGAAAATGTGTTCACGAAATTAAAAATCAAATTTGGGAAAGTCATTCTTAGGCTTAGGCTGTGTGGCACATATTGTCCACAATAGCGCTCATACAGCAATTAATTGTGTTCCGGTAGACGTCGAGGGAATGATATAAAAAATGTTTGGATATTTCCGCATTTACACTGTTCGTGTAACAAAACTGAAAGAGTTCTGTGAATTTGTTAGTCAAGAATATTCTAAAATTTTGGGACATCTTTCTGTAAGATGGTTATCTTTAATGACAGCACTACAAAGAGTTCTATAAATGTATAACCCATTGAATCATTTTTCTTATCCGAAGAACACTGCCCCGTAATGCTAAAGAAATTATTTGATGATCCAGCAACGGAATTATGGTTACTGTTTGTCCATGGAACCCTTTGATTATTTCATGACTATCAAAATGTTGGAGGTGGATAAGAGGAATTTTATCGAATCGGTTCGATATGTTGGAAGCTACAAGCGCGAAAAGTTGAAAAATTTATTTCAGCCATGGTAAAACCATTGTTGGCAAAGCTTGAAGAACAAGGGCTTTTAACTCGGGTATCATTTTTGAATATAAGCGATGCTTTATATACTAGACACTAGAGCACTCGACTATTGAATTTGTGGAGCGAAAACTTCGATGATCTCCGAATACTAAAATGTTGGCTTTTAAAACAGATTCCACAAAGAGACGAGGTTGAGAGTTCAGTTGACTATATAAAAAATAAATGTGATAATTTTCATATAGATGAAGTTACCTATTTGCGAGATTATCTTTCAAATCAAGAAAAATATGAAAATTTGTCTGCTAGTAAAAAATGGTGGAACGTTTTTGAGCATTTTGAAAACAACTCCATCCCATGTAGCAATATAAAAAATATAGCTGAATTCATAATGTGCCTTCCTGGAACAAACGTGTCCGTGGAAAGAATTTTCTCAAACATGAATCTTATCTGGACACATGAAAAATCAAAGTAGAAACTGTGAAAGCTGTGCTACAAGTCAAAACGAATTTCGGAATGTCCTGCCACGATTTTAGGGAACATCTGGCAAAAAATGAAAATATTCTAAAACAAATACATTCTTGTGAAAAATACATACCATAGTTTAAGATATAGTTTGTATTGTGTTTTTATTTTATATGTTACAATGTTACATAATAAATATATCAACTGAAAATTTACAAATTTACCACTAGTATTAAAAATATTATTTTGTCGTAATGGTGAAGCAAACGCTGATAAAACAAATGCGTCTATTGCATTGTCTACCTCAATACTATCTCCAGCATCCCCGGATCAAATTCTGAAAATCTGGTCACCCTACAAAACGGTGTAATTAAAAATTACTATCAATGTGCATTTTTTAATAATTTATTGGTAATTTTTAATATATGTATTTAATAGACATATTTATAAAACATTGTGTCAATAAACGCACAAAACTTTTAGTTAATGGTACAACAATGTATATAGTACTACTTAGTGTTGTATCAACCCATTACATACTCTAATTATAAATTGTTCTTTGCATGTTCAAATATTGTTTTCGTAGGTTTCATTTCTTTGTAGAATAAAAAGTGCTTTATGTAATTTTTACGTTTAATTTATCGGGAGATTATTATATTTTCTTCCGCTGTACAAGCAAGACGTGTTTTACAAAATAAATTATAGTTCTATAACAAGTATTTTGTTTAATTCAAAATTGCCGTTACATTAGTAACATTTCTATTGTAGTAAAATAGTGTGGAGATTATTACTACAATTGTGTTTGGAGCTATAATCACAACAAATTGTAGTACATAGATCTACAATTGTAGAAGCGGTTACTATCCTTTTTTTTTCAGTGTACTTCCTGTTAGATAGTTGTGTCCAGATATTAGCTATTTGTCTCAGCTTGATACATTGTGACCTGTAACTGTTTTTTTGTAACCAATTGACAAATTGTGACCTAATAGGTAAGTGTTTTTATTTCTGTTTACTGTAACATTTTTTTCTATTTTTCATTTTCTCGTTTACTAGAATAATGGCTGAGAAACGGAATTATAATTTAATCGGTGATTGTTGAAAGGGTGCTAAGTCCATTTTTCAATGAAATTATATTTGATATGGGTTGCTATAGAAAATTATGTCAGCGACCGTTTGGCGTTGAATGGAACTAAGTCCCATTAACGGAATTACCAATAATGTGTACATACTGGATTGCAGTGGGAGTTGAATGGAACTAAGTCACGGACTTAGTTCCATTCAGCTCTCACTCATGTTTTCCCATTCTAATTGCACTGTTCTGCGCACACGCATATTTCCTATCGTGTTACCGTCACTACAGTAAACAGTCACTTGTTGAAATGCAGAGTCCATAAGTTGCTGTGAAAATGAGTGGTAGAAAAAGATCTAAAAACCCTGAAACCTACAAAAGAAACATTATTAAGAAATCCAATATAGAAGGAACTGAATACATAAATTATGGTAGGAAGTTAAGTCTTGCAAAAGATATTTGTCAAACATCTAACTGGTGAGTGTTAACTTTTCTAGGTTAGAAAATAATGTCTGTATGTTTGTTATTTTTAATAGCTGCAAAAGAAAACGCTGTTTGGAAAAAGTAAACTTTACGGAACGAAAATCTATACTTGCTGTATTTCACGGTTTAAGCAGCAAAAATGAACAAGACTTACATTTGCAACGGTTGATCGAATTTAAATCTATTATACGAAGAAGACCACGTGTTACAGAAAATCAGCACGAAACAAAATTACGGCAAGCTTGTTTTGAGTATTTTGTATTGAACAACAATAAACGCGTCAAAATCTGCAGAAAAGCATTTGCTCAGCTTCACCGTGTGTCTGAAAAACGTATTCTATGAATAACCCATTTGCTTGTTAAATCAGAAACACCTAGAGATAAAAGAGGTAGGAATTCAAAAACACATTGCATTCCAAAACTAGTATGTCAGCAGATTCGCGATCATATTCAGTCTTTCCCTACAAATACTATGCATTATTCTGGTCGTTGTATTCAATACTTAGATGCTAGGCTTGATGTTAAAAGAATGTTTGGCTTGTTCAAAGATAAATTCCCCAACACAAAAGTTAAATACGAATTTTATTTAAAATTTTTCAACGAAAATTTTGCACTTCGATTTGGTCGTCCACAAATCGATGTGTGTTGTACATGTGAAGAGCTCTCCGTGAAAATAAAAACTCCACATTTATCACAAAATGTAAAACTTGCTGCACAAGCAGACCTGACTCTCCAGAAAAGAAGAAGCAAGAAATTTTTTACGGCCCTCAAAAATACAAGAGACGAATCTAAAACAAATCCAAAAATTTTAGGACTTGCATTCGATTTTATGCAGAACTTGCCACTCCCACATACTCCAGTTGGTGAAATATTTTATTTAAGACAGTTATGGGTGAACGCATTTTGCATTCACAATCTAAAAGATGATAACTCGCAGATTTACATGTACCACGAGGGTGTCGCCAAAAAAGGCGCAAACGAGGTGTGCTCATTTATTTATGACTACATAACCCATAATGTTTCTATTGAAGTAACTGATCTATATTTGTACAGCGATGGATGCCCTGGGCAAAACCGAAACCATACGATGATAAGAATGTGTCTTGCGCTAGTAGATAATGGAAAATTTCTGAAAATTGTTCATCGTTTTCCAGTTCGAGGACATTCGTTTCTCCCCTGTGATAGGGACTTCGGGGTTTTTAAAAGAAAAATTTAAAAAATGGACAGATTATTTTTGCCCAAGAATTACTGCAGCATAAAGGTAAGTACTCACAAATGCGTTTTGCGTTTGCGTTTTGCGGCAAAAAGAATCGAGACATGTTTTTAATACTCACCACCGCGTTTATCCGAAATTTTTAGTTAGTGATCTTTTTAGTGAATTTCAATTTCAACAGGTAAAAGCGAAATTGTATTGGTTAAACTAATGTTTGACAGTTTGAAACTGAATGTCATGCGTCATGGGTAGATTTTTTTAGTAGAGGGTTATGTCTTATGTCACAGCATATAAATTATTTGCTGTGGTTATGTTTTATAGTTTTCTTACATATATCTTTTCTATGTTTATAGTTGTTATCAAAGCCAAAAAACTTTACTTACAAGAATATCAAATTGTTCACTGGACATTCTAAAGTAATTGAAAAACTTATCTCTGTCACTTAATCGCATTTCTTGTATTAAATTATGAAAATCTCCTTGCTTTCTTTTTAAATATATGTTTCTAACCCAAAACCGTTTACATTGGGCTTTATTAGTAAATCCATGTTTTAAATATAATAATGCTAATAAAGTTCGTCTCCGCCACATATAATGATTATAATTATATAGTTATGTAATTATTCATATTCATACTTATTACAATTAACCTCAAACTCATATTCATGTATGACGTTTATTTCATATTTTCATTGGAAAGAGAGTAAACCATATTTTATTGACAAAGAGGGAAAATTTTCGCCGCAAAATCTTAAAACATTCTTAACATTTCCCGCAAGAAAAATGCGGCGAAAATAAAGTTCCCGCCTTCCAAAATTCTAAATAAAATTAACCAATCAGATGATCGCCGCAAAAAACGCAAAACGCGTTTGTGAGTACTTACCTTAATAGCTAACAGTAAGAAAAACGTAACAGTTAAGATGGTATCTACTGATGATATACTGAATTTCAGTAAATGGTGGCCTCCTTTATACAAAAAGACAACTCTGTCGGATGATAGTAGAGGCAAAAATGTACCTTAAGGTCAGAAAATATCTTTTACGCCATCACAGTTTTATGAATTTGTATACTCATCAGAGCATCCTGGAAAAGTAATTGCTAAGTTTTTTATTAACGGTCTTATGAAGAACACTTTTGATTTACGATAGAGTGGACAACGCAACATTTGCATGTCTTCTATACCTCAGGCATATCCTGCTGGAAACGTACCAATTAACAGTAAAAATCTTGACAACATTAGACAGGTTGTTAAATATGTTTCCGCTGAAGATGATGAAGCTCGAGCATTTTACGAGGAAATTTTACAGTGGCCAACCACAGAACAAGAGGTTGAAGACGAATAAGTTGTTCTAACTTTAAGTGTTTTGTACATCAAACATTTTTTTCAGTTGGTATTTTTTAAGTATTACTATATTCATTTGTATGTCTTAATTCTTCAATAAAGTATATTCGTTTCAGTCATAACTACTTAATTTAATTTCATTCATTGTTGAAAAGTACTAAGTCCTTACTTTTGAAAAATAGCAAAAAATACAAAAATTAAAAATTATCATTATTTCTGTAAGATAAACCAATCCTAACCAATTCACCTACACAACACTGACAGCATGTATCAATGAACTAAAATATATGATATCTAAACATATTTTTTTAATTTACTCAAAACTTTTATTTTTGGACTTAGCACCTTTCAACAATCACCGATTCAATTTGAATGATCCCAAAGATATAGAAACAAATTGTTGATCATACAAATCAATACATTCGTCTGGAAGTGAGGACTCGTTACGATCGAGAGCGTGATGCAAATGAAACAGATTTGATCGAAATGAAGACTTTCATAGGACTTTTATATCTTGCAGGGATGATATACGCTAATAGGATGATACAGGGAATATATGGATCTCGAATGGGAATGGTGTGGAAATATTCCCGCTTGTCATGAGATTCAAGTTACTTATAAGATGCTTACGTTTTAATGATCTCCTTACTGGACCTTAAAGAAAATCTCTTGATAATATTTCCCAAATTCGTAAATTTTTCGAATAATTTATACAAAATTGTAAAATATATTACTCTCCTGGGCAATCTGTGACAATTGATGAAAAACTTGAGTTTTCGTGGGCGCTGCAAAATCAAGCAATATACTCCGTCTAAACAAGTCAAATATGGCATAAAAATTTATGCCGTATGTTCTATTCACAATTTGGAGATATATAGTGGCAAGAAACCTGACGGATTCCATCAACTAAGTAATAAACCAGTAGACGTTGTCAAAAGACTAGCTGAACACAGAACGAAATATCACGGCCAATAACTGGTGTTCTGCTGTGAAACTGGTCACAGAGCTAAAAAACACAGACAATCATTTGTTGGAACTCTAAAGAAAAATAAGAAAGAGCTGTCACCAGATCTACTAAATGTTAAAGGCCGGCCTCTACAATCTAGCATGTTTGAATTTGGAGAGACCTGCACGATTGTTTCATATGTACCAAAAAAAATATTATTGTTATATCTAGCATTTTGATGACTCTATAGACAGGAAACAGGCGCAGGTGTCAAACCAGAGGTTTTAACATATTATAATAAAACTAAATCTGGGATAGACGTAGTTGATAGACTTTGAGCAAGAAGTTGTATTACAAATAAAGCTTTTTACTCTGTAAAGGAATATTTTGAAGATACCAATATTATTTAACTTCTATTAAATAATTTCCTTGTATGATTGTCTCCTGAGGTGCACTTTTTATACTGCTATTCTCTTATCTATTCCCTCCTATTATTGTAATTTAAATATTAAGTAGATTTTTATTAATAGTTCTGTATAGGATTTATATGTTTTTTAAATTATGTGTTATGACAGCAGAAATCTTTCTACAGTTCAGAATATAATTTCTGCGAATGTATGTAGACATCCCTACTAATATTATAATCCCTACTAATATTATAAATGTGAATGTAAGTTTGTTTGTTACGCTTTCACGCGAAAACTACTTAACCGATCATCACGAAACTTTGTAATCATATTCTTGGAGGTATTAGAAGTAACATAGGATACTTTTTATTAAAAAAAATAATTTTTAAAAAATATTTTCTATATTTATTTACCCGCGAGCGAAGCCTACTACTACTAATAATAATAATAATATATCCCTACTAATATTATAAATGTGAATGTAAGTTTGTTTGTTACGCTTTCATGCGAAAACTACTTAACCGATCATCATGAAACTTTGTACACATATTCTTGGAGGTATTAGAAGTAACATAGGATACTTTTTATAAAAAAAAAATATTTTTTACGAAAGATTTTCTATCACTCTGTGAGCGAAGCCGCGGGGAAAAGCTAGTGTTGTATAATTTTATGTTCTGTGGTTTTTGTTAAAATTGTTTTAACGTTGTGTATAGGATTTATACATTGTACTTTCTTTTATAATAATACCAACTGTTTTGCAGTTCAAACTTACTGAAAATTGACATACCACGTTTGTACGAATGTATGTAAACAGTGGTCGAATAAATATCATCTATCTATCTATCTATCTATCTATCTATCTATCTATCTATCTATCTATCTATCTATCTATCTATCTATCTATCTATCTATCTATCTATCTATCTATCTATCTATCTATCTATCTATCTATCTATCTATCTATCTATCTATCTATCTATCTATCTATCTATCTATCTATCTATCTATCTATCTATCTATCTATCTATCTATCTATCTATCTATCTATCTATCTATCTATCTATCTATCTATCTATCTATCTATCTATCTATCTATCTATCTATCTATCTATCTATCTATCTATCTATCTATCTATCTATCTATCTATCTATCTATCTATCTATCTATCTATCTATCTATCTATCTATCTATCTATCTATCTATCTATCTATCTATCTATCTATCTATCTATCTATCTATCTATCTATCTATCTATCTATCTATCTATCTATCTATCTATCTATCTATCTATCTATCTATCTATCTATCTATCTATCTATCTATCTATCTATCTATCTATCTATCTATCTATCTATCTATCTATCTATCTATCTATCTATCTATCTATCTATCTATCTATCTATCTATCTATCTATCTATCTATCTATCTATCTATCTATCTATCTATCTATCTATCTATCTATCTATCTATCTATCTATCTATCTATCTATCTATCTATCTATCTATCTATCTATCTATCTATCTATCTATCTATCTATCTATCTATCTATCTATCTATCTATCTATCTATCTATCTATCTATCTATCTATCTATCTATCTATCTATCTATCTATCTATCTATCTATCTATCTATCTATCTATCTATCTATCTATCTATCTATCTATCTATCTATCTATCTATCTATCTATCTATCTATCTATCTATCTATCTATCTATCTATCTATCTATCTATCTATCTATCTATCTATCTATCTATCTATCTATCTATCTATCTATCTATCTATCTATCTATCTATCTATCTATCTATCTATCTATCTATCTATCTATCTATCTATCTATCTATCTATCTATCTATCTATCTATCTATCTATCTATCTATCTATCTATCTATCTATCTATCTATCTATCTATCTATCTATCTATCTATCTATCTATCTATCTATCTATCTATCTATCTATCTATCTATCTATCTATCTATCTATCTATCTATCTATCTATCTATCTATCTATCTATCTATCTATCTATCTATCTATCTATCTATCTATCTATCTATCTATCTATCTATCTATCTATCTATCTATCTATCTATCTATCTATCTATCTATCTATCTATCTATCTATCTATCTATCTATCTATCTATCTATCTATCTATCTATCTATCTATCTATCTATCTATCTATCTATCTATCTATCTATCTATCTATCTATCTATCTATCTATCTATCTATCTATCTATCTATCTATCTATCTATCTATCTATCTATCTATCTATCTATCTATCTATCTATCTATCTATCTATCTATCTATCTATCTATCTATCTATCTATCTATCTATCTATCTATCTATCTATCTATCTATCTATCTATCTATCTATCTATCTATCTATCTATCTATCTATCTATCTATCTATCTATCTATCTATCTATCTATCTATCTATCTATCTATCTATCTATCTATCTATCTATCTATCTATCTATCTATCTATCTATCTATCTATCTATCTATCTATCTATCTATCTATCTATCTATCTATCTATCTATCTATCTATCTATCTATCTATCTATCTATCTATCTATCTATCTATCTATCTATCTATCTATCTATCTATCTATCTATCTATCTATCTATCTATCTATCTATCTATCTATCTATCTATCTATCTATCTATCTATCTATCTATCTATCTATCTATCTATCTATCTATCTATCTATCTATCTATCTATCTATCTATCTATCTATCTATCTATCTATCTATCTATCTATCTATCTATCTATCTATCTATCTATCTATCTATCTATCTATCTATCTATCTATCTATCTATCTATCTATCTATCTATCTATCTATCTATCTATCTATCTATCTATCTATCTATCTATCTATCTATCTATCTATCTATCTATAACGTTGCCCGGAATACTCGCCGTTGGCCAATGGTTGTATTTTTTTCTAAGCTTAACATTTCAGGCATCAACGCACAAGTAATCTTGACTGGTAATGGATAAGTCAGCATACGATGTCGACTACTTCTTTGAAAACTCGGTCATGAACTGATTTTACCACAGCTTCAAAAAAGAAGCCTTCAGGTACAGGGCATTACACGTAGCCTTACCGAGGGCTTAAGAAGGTTTACCACTGGTAGAAGCTAAAGAAGAACGTAAAGCAGCAGTTGTACATGATCGTCAAACAAAATGTCGCCGCTGCACCTTATGTGACGCAATAAAAGTCAACAGGTTAACTAAAACCTTTTGTAAAAATTGTAAGAAGTACATTTGTGGCCATTCAACCGCAATTTTTACAGAATGTTATCCTCGCTTGCAAGAAAAAGAGCAGTTAAGTAGTGATGACTAAGCAACACAACTACTTAGTTTCATTTATGTTAACTGGTAATATTTTATATTTATTACGAATAAATAACACTTTCTTACTTTATTAATTACTTTTTCATAAAATTTTATGCACTTTATAAAGGTTGATATATAATCACAAAAAAGTCAATACAAATCAAATGTCTCATTCTGATACATTGCCACATATTGTGACCGACGGAGGGTTAAGTCAAGAATTATTTCCAAATGTAGCCCTTAAACCAAAACATCATTATATACTTAACAAGTAAGCAATCAAACATGGCTACTTTAAAAACCTTATAAGGCATAGACCAAATCTTAAGAATGAATTTAAATAAAATATTAAAATCAATTGAAGCCCTTAGTCAATTGATTTATTTAACATCAATTCTTTATAGAGGTATAAGTTACACCGAATGTAACTTTTTATGTACAAATAAATTGAGTTACGAGTGTTTCGCTATATGTCAAATAGAGATAATAGATAATAATTATTGTCAACAAAACATTCGACGATATTTATTTTATAGGTCCAAGGAGCAGTGTTCCATACAATCCTGTCAATGGATTACTTGAGAACAATTATAATAATCGACCTCCGACTGTAGAAGAAAAAGTCGTACTCTAATATTATAAATATAGAGCCATTGTTCCATACCACAGAAAATTCCAAAAAATTTTTCTACTTTAAATCTGCTCTTCTAGAATTTTTTTAAAGCATTAGATTTTGTTTGCACTGTATACAGTGTATCCCAACGGGAATTTGGCGACTCATCAAAGTCGGTGGAGAAAACACAATTAAAATATTTTTAAGGTCATAGCACTTCCGGTTATACCGGAAGTGCTATGCCATCTTCGTTATTTTAAATGAAAATATATAGGAAAATATTGACATTTTTATGAAAATTTGACAGATGCAAGGTTGTGCGGGATCCTTGATATTTTATTCCAGCAATTAGATATCAATTTGAGATTCGGCATGTGAGTATAACACGTATGGAACAACCTTATACAATATCCATAAATTAGAAAATATGATACCGAGTGTTTAATTTTCGACTGTATATTTTGATAATTTCAAAGACTTATAACTTTGTTAACTTAAATAGAACACACTGTATTTTTTTGGTCTATCTTTTGCAAAAATTAATTATCTATCACGGATGTAGGCATTGTAGGGGTTGTAGTTACAACTTTTAGAGATAATTGCAATTTTTACTTTTATTTTTCAATTTTCACATCAACTTAACTTTATCAAGGGGTCTATGAGTAGGAACAATCGCTATTGACAATCAAAGTGTCAAACGAGTTGTCAAATTATTATTTGTAATTTATAGCGTGTAGTAAAATTTTAGTAATGAGATTTATTTTAATTTGTTTATTATTTACGGACAACGTAACAAAACAATATCAAGAACGTTATACATTTGCAGCGCGATATCCAGACAAAGCAAAACCCCTAAAGCGGTGTATAGTAAAGCGTCTGGTAGAAAATTTTTGAATTTGTCAAATGATTATTTGTCATTTGTTGTTTGACACTTTGACTGTCAATAACGATTGTTCCTACTCATAGACCCCTTGATATGAACTTAATGGTGACAGGAATGAATTAGCTAAAGAAGCTTTTGTGCTATTAATTGTGTGTATAAATGGTACCTGGAAACTACCAGTTGGGTATTTTCCAACAAATATCTAGCTTAAATGGACAACAAAAGCATTCGATTGTACAGCAATGTATTACCCTAGTAGAAAATACTGGAGTGCGAGTTGTTTCTCTTGCTTGTGGTGGTCCTTCCTCAAATATATCCCAATCTCAATATCCAAACCTCGTTTGGTGGTAATAATAGTCAAGAAAAATATAAATAAATAAATATAAATAGTTCTTTCTCGATCCATGTCATATGATGAAATTAGTCAGAAATACTTTTGGGGAGAAGAAAGAACGCTTAATAATATTTTTGATATTCATAATAGTAGGTTTTTGATACCATCTGGATTTAAAAAATCATTATGTGATAAAAATATTAATGCCACCACAGACTTTATAAATTTTGCCGTAAGTTATATATCCTAGTTAAGGTTTCCAAATAACGAATTAGTTATTAACTCGCCAAGGAAAACAGACTTTATTGACCTTATCATCTGCTTAAAAGTTCATTAGATGGTTTGGTAACAAAAGAGAAGTTATTAATATACCTTCCTTTGTACAATATTTGTCAAGATCATTTAGAGCTATTCTTTTCCTTTATTCGATATAAAGGGGGATGGAGTAATAATACGATTGCACGCCAATTCATGGACATGGGCATATAAACGCCAGCTTACTCGAGGCGAAGTTAGGGAACACAGTGTTGGAAATTGTATACCACTGGATTAGATTCCAGTGCTAATGATTTCTAGCAGAATAAATTCAAATATGCCAGAAGAAAATATTAATTTCAGCTTACCTGGATATAAACAGAACGAAGATCTGTCATCAGAAGATATCCTTATAGTATGGAAAGATCATGATTCAGAGTTTTCCGAACAAGTTGTAATATATATATATATAT
>NW_019416614.1:128051-245776 GCF_000390285.2 Anoplophora glabripennis | reverse complement strand
ATATATATATATATATATATGTATATGTATATGTATATGTATATATATATATATAAACCAAATTTCTTTCTTAGACGGGGATGCAGCCAAGGATAAAAAAAAGTTACACTCTTTTAAATTATCAAGCTTTCGAAACTATATTTTGTTTCTTCATCTGGAAAAAATATGCGAGAATTATATTGAAGTTAGCCAACATAATAGGTACACCAACCGCTGACATAGGTCGTTATTACAAATAATTAAAAACATCACAGGTTTAAAAACGGAAAATTGTACAAATATAAAAATTTTTAAAATTCATAACTACGGCAGACTATACGGCAGAGTATACCGCATATGCTGATTAGTGAGACTATGGTAGCGATCAATTGGCAAACATTTTGGTATTTCGATGATATCGGCGCCATTTTGAAGTTCCCATTTTGAAAATTCAGAGGACACGCTTGGAACTTGGTAACTCTCTACCAAACAAACATTTTTTGTTGCATAGCTAAATTTTCGTCATCATCGCTCCTTTTTTAATAGCACTTCTTTCAGGAGGTCGCCAAAATTCGTGGATAGTAGCTGTCATATTGCAACTGCCATCTTGAGAATTAAAAAGCGCCACACAGCTTTCGAAAGCGCTCATCTCAACGAATTTTTTAAGCCGTCGTGCGATTTTTTTGGCCGATTCAATTTTTGTACTAGCGGATGGCACGGTTGACAGGGATCGTTCCATATATATTTGGGTGTATTTTTTAAAGTTTTTATTTTTTAACGCATAGGTCTTAGTTTTTTTCATTTGTGCTTAAAACACTCGGAAATAAACTTTTACCGCATTTGGAGAACGATAACCCGTGCCGACTTGCATCGAATCATGTTCATACAAGTTGCGCGGAAGTAGCGGCGCGTACTCGCTGTATTTGTCATTTGTTCTTAGTTAGTCTCGTGATTTAAAAAATGGCAGTGGAATTAAGAAGCACTAAAAAAAGTATATTCTTAGTTGGTGACGTGAACCATCAAATAACTGGAGCAAAGTTACCGTCTAACCGTCAAGTTCTTGCAGTCCTCTTTTTCAACATTTGCGAAGGTAATGAAAGCGCAAATCTCGTCATTCGAGAGTGTATTATATTCTGGGAAAAAGCTAGAATCCCTACCTACCAGAGCCATCCCTAACTGTGTAAAAAAACTTGTGGATCTTCACCATGTTTGGAGAGAGTTGCAAAAAAATTCCAAAAAAAAAACACAAGATGTTTACAAGCGCCGTGAGGAGGACTTTCAAAACAATTTGGATAATTTATTCGATATAGCACGCTATTGCTTTGGAATGGATGCAAATATAAGAAGATAATAGTATATTGTGCAACGATCATGTAATGATGGTTATTAATACACGAGCATTAACCGGGATACGAAACGAGTTGAAGGCGAGTTTCGTATGGTTTATGCGAGTGTATTAATAACCATTACATGAGAGTTGCATACGCTATTTTTTCTACACCCGATAAATAATCAAAAACCATAAATTTTATATTTTTATTGAACACAATATGTAACAGTAATTATTCGTATTTACAATGGATCTTCTAGACCAGGATAAGGGTTCTTTGTTTTCTTATAGATGATATTGTTTTGAACTCTCCAATCTAAATAGTGTAGAGGACGGTTATTAATCCTTTCAAGCATACGATCATACCAAGTGTCCACATAGCCTTCAAAACTCGGCAGAGTCTGAGCAATGTCATCCACACTGGGTACAGATCTGGAAAGGGCATCAGGAACGACATTATCTTTTCCCCGTCGATGCACTACATCGAAGTCGTACTGCTGAAGACGAACACTCCATCGAGCAAGTCGACCTGACGGATCCTTTAAGCTATGGAGCCATGTTAAAGCAAAATGATCGGTAATAACTGTAAAATGGGTTGCTTCTACATAGGGTCTAAATTTTTCGATAGCCCACAATACAGCAAGACACTCTTTTTCAGTAGTACTAAATTTTCTTTCACTACTACTCAGGGAACGGCTAATGAAACTGACCACTTTTTCTCCTTCCTCATGCGCTTGAGTTAAGACTGCGCCTAACCCAAAGTCACTAGCGTCCGTTTGTATGATGAAGGGTTTCTCGAAGTCAGGACAACTCATTATTGGTGCAGAAATCAAGTGTTCCTTGACGTTTTCGAATGACATATT
The DNA here is from genome assembly GCF_000390285.2 of Anoplophora glabripennis. NCBI lineage: Eukaryota > Metazoa > Arthropoda > Insecta > Coleoptera > Cerambycidae > Anoplophora > Anoplophora glabripennis. The sequence continues at coordinate 243,604 of NW_019416614.1, read as the reverse complement.
ACACTCCTCGGACCAAGTAAACTTAGAGTGTTTACGCAATAAATTTGTGATTGGAGCTACTAATGTGGCGAAGTTAGGTATAAACCTACGATACCAGCTAGTTATGCCCAAAATCCTTCTTACCTCAGAAATATTTTTGGGTGGTTGAATATTTAAAATTGCTAATACTTTTTCAGGATCCACGTGTAGACCACTCTTGTCTACTACATATCCCAAATATTTTAATTCGGATCGGCAAAAAGTGCATTTGTCTCTTCCCACGGTAAGACCTGCGTTGATTAAGCGACGAAAAACCTCTCTCAAGACTTCCAAGTGTTTTTCGAAGGTCGGTGTGACAATAATAATATCGTCGAGGTAAACAAAGACGAAGGGCTCCAGATCTAGACCAAGGACTCTATCAATTAGCCTCTGCCAAGTTGCTGGGGCATTGTGGAGTCCAAACGGCATACGGCAGAACTGGAAAAGACCCCGTCCTGGAACTGTAAATGCTGTTATGGGTTTACTCGACTCGTCGACTGGCACTTGCCAGTACGCACTCTTGATATCCAGAGAAGATAAGTATTTAGCATCCCGTAGCTTGTCTAAAGTGTTTGTAACTTGGGGTAATGGATAGGCGTCCCTTTCTGTGACTTTGTTTACTTTCCGGTAGTCCACACAGAAGCGGTATGAACCATCCTTCTTTTTGACCATTACAATAGGTGAAGCCCAGGGAGAAGATGATGGTTCCACAATTCCATGCTGCAACATATCATCCAGTTCGTTATTGACATGTTTTTGAAGCGCTGGCGATATAGGATAAAATCTTTGTTTTATCGGTTCGGAAGTCGTCTTGATAACATGTTTAACAAGATTAGTGCATCCAATTACATTTGGCATCGTTGCAAAGATTTCACTAATAAAGCCCTGTAACTGATCTAACTGTTCTGGAGTTAGGTGGCTACTATCGGTAATAGCTGCTATTTGGTTTTCCGATGGATCACAGTCGGAAAAATGCCATAGACCTTGTCGTAAATTAGGAACAATTCCCATTTTATGCCAAAAATCAGAACCCAGAATCAATAAATGTGGGAGGGATGGTACAATCAACACGTTGACAATCTTGACCGTGTTTTCCACACAAAATGGAATGTTATAGCTTCCTACTACGTGACATAGGTCACCGTCCGCCACACTACATGTTTTTATAACACTCGGAATTAATTCAAAGTTCATTTGCTTCAATTGTTCATACCCTTGTTTTCCTACAATTGTTCGTGAAGCGCCTGAATCCAGTAAGCCTAAAAACTCCTTATTGAGCACTCTAACCTTTAAATATGGTCGTTCGTCTCCAACTACATTAGCAAGTAAGTAGTCGAGAGTTACCAAAATGTTGGGATTTAAGTTTGAACTCGAATTGGCCGAAGTAGTTTTGTCCAGGTTCCCAACTCGACCTATTGGTGACCTGGATGGATGTTTTCCGAGCAATTCGGACATGTATGGATAGTTACATTTTGCCTCCCGCATCTGAAACAATGGCGTACTGTAGGCTGCTTACAATCCCTTTTCACATGACCCTTTTGTCGACAATTCCAACAAGTGATACCTTGGCGTGTAGCAATTGGAGTATTTGTTACTTCACTCGGTATGTTCTGATTTCCTTCTGGACTAGGTCCTACCTCATGAATTCTTGGTCTACGATACGTTAGTGGTTGTGCCACTACACGAGGGTTATTCGGAGGTGGTCTCCACTGATCAGCCCGCCATAAAGCATCCTCAATTTCCTTGCATTTTCCTACTAACTCACCAATAGAAGTTATTGTACGGAGAGCAAGTTTCTTTTGTATATCCGGCAACATATTCCCGCGAATTATACTTAATCGCTCAAGCTCCGAAGGCTTGCACTTCAGCCTATTAAAATAGTTCTCCATGGTAGCGATATAAAGAGCCGATTTCTCGGTTAACTGTTGAGTTCTGGCTCTAATATCCGCCATTAAATGCATTTCGTAGTCAGTTGGTAAGTATGTTTCCTTCAATAGTCTTACAAAATCATCCCAGGAAGGAATAGATGTTCGAACACCTCTAAACCAAATCAGAGCTGCATCACATAGTAAAGCGGTGACACACCTTAGAAGCTGTCCCTTGGAAACACCACAGGCTACTCGCAGTTCCTCTACTTCTTCCAGAAAGTCCAATACATTATTAAAACCAGAAAATTTATTAATATTCCATTTTGCAACTATCGAGAAACTTCGTCCTTGATCATCCTCCACCGAAGAATGACCGTACCTTGGTAAACGTTGAGGTGACGCCGATGTATCATCCAAATTAAGCGCTCGAATTTGACGCTCAAACGAGTCAATGTCGTTGGGATTAACAGGTGATCTATGACAAGGTATATTTCCCGTATTTCCAAACGTAGTAGAATTTAAGTTCCTTCCAGTTTGTACCATTGAACCATTAGTCTCTTTTGTATTATGTTGTGAACGTTGGCAGGAATTGGTAAATGGAGCAAATGTAACACCATGAGGTACATTTGACCGTACAGCATCTTGACATACACTTCTGGAGGGTTCCCCGGCAGCGTACCTACCGCTTGGATTAAAACTCGTCCTAAGATGATTAATGCTTCCTAGATAAGAAGTGGGAACATTATCTGTCCTCGAGGACGTGCTTGAACTCCGGAGTTCATGTGACCTGCCCGGTTGTTCAATTGTTCTTGAACCATTAACTTGTTCAATTCGGCCAGCACCACGATACTGGATTTGTGATGTGGATTCAATTTCGGGATCAGATGTTGTAGGTACCTCAATCAAGTTCATCATTGGAACCTGACCTTGAACTCCTGATGTACTTGGTCTTCTAATGACCTCCGGCAATAATAAATTAGGTTCATCCAAGAGGGATTGCTCTCGAGCTGAAGTTTGAACATGTTTAGACATGATGTTATCCAAAGCATCCGACAAATCCAAAGCGTACTTTAATAAAGAATCCTTTTGTTGATTAAAGGCCGCACAAAAAATTTGATTCAATCTACCAGTAACATGCAATAACCTTGTACGGATTCTATTATATTCATTTTTGGCATTAGTAAAATCAAAATCACTTTCTGCACTTTCCAAATCTTCCAACTTCGATTTACATATTAGAATTTCCGATTGAGGATCCAAATCATTAATATTGTATTGCAGATTAGCATCAACCTTATCAGCTTTTAGCAATATTCGTAAACGCTGTCGCTTTTCATTAACGTTCCCTTCAATGGACGCACCGCGTATATGTAATTCATAAGACAATTCATCGCTAAGTAAACGATTTACCTCCATATTAATTAAACTAAATTATCACAAAACAAAGTTTCCAAATAATCCGGTTTTATAATTCCCCCCCTTACCACAGGGATAAAAAAACAAAACAAATAGTAAAATATTAGCTCGCGGTAAACTCACAGAGGAATCGATATAGAAAATATAACAAACCAGTTACATTAAAAAAAACCTCCCAAAAAAAAATAAAAACAAGAAACGAAATTAAAAAAATGAATGTAGTTATCTTCAGAGTTCGGATCAAATGGATATTTCAAAATCAAATAAAGGTCTAAAAACAGTTATTCATTGAATAAGTTACCTACCCATAAAATGAACAGAAAGCAATATAAAACTACCACCCAATCGGTTCAAGTTCGCTATATAGTAGAAATAAATCACCGACACTATCAAATAAAAAGAACTTGTATTGCAGGTGATAACTAAGGGCCACCCTGCATAAGTGCTAGTAAAATTAAATACATATATATATATAGAAAATATATATATATAAGTTTACTAATTGCTTTATGTATACGAATGTCGGAAAAAAAACCTAATTCTTTTTTTTTTTTTTTACATACCAACATACATAAATATATAATAATTTATATGTTATCTCAAAATATAATGATAATACCTTATTAAACACCCACTATTTACTAAAGTACTCTAAAGACATAAATTAATCCTATTAACTAATAATTTTAAAGCACAGTTTTAGGCTTCAACAGAGCCACTAACTCATTATTCCTCCTTACGTACTGTCAGCTTATATGCGCACAAAAAAATAAGGATATATTTTCCTCTAAGTGTTCACCTTATTACCGAGAGTTAAAAAAAATAAAGTATCCCCCTACTGTAAGCTAAAAACGTTGGGCGCCAATTTGCTACGGTCGTACTTAAACACATATAAAAATAAACTTAGAATTAGAGGCTCATTGATGGGTACCTCTAAAAAAAAAAAGTAGCAAATGTTTTGTTTATAGTGAATGGTCTAAGGAGCAGAGACCACACACTTGCTAGCTCAGTGGGGGGGAGCGGGTGAGACAGCAGGTTGGTACACACTTAGAGGAAAAAAAAAACAAATAAATAAATAAAAAAATATGTACTATAATTACTATTTAAAATGAACATATGAACATGAGGGCAATTGAGTCAGTTTTCACAAAAAAAAATAACAAATACATATACCAGTTTATCTCTAAATACAAGGGTTTAGCCACCTATGGCGTTAATAGCAGGTAGCTGATGTAACTGGAGGAATGTACGTGTCACGTTCTCTTTCTAAATTAGAAGTGGGTGAGGTAATAAAGTAGGCAATAAGACACAAAGAACTACTCATTACTCGAGTAAAAAAAAATAATAATACTAATAATACAGTAGGTAATTAATCACTAGCACTTATCTGTACTTGAGAGTGGCGGTAGCACATTAAAAGCACCCCTAGACATCCAGCGGGTGGGACAGAGGCTGCGTCAATTGGTTTTAAATTAAAAAAAAAAAACCGAGCTAGGAGCCTGGTGGGAACGTCTTCCGGAGAAATCTGAGTGGACACCCTGTATCTGCAGTGCCGGGGTGTGAAGAACCAAAATAAGGGACTTCTAGTACTGGGAGGACAAACCCCCCCCAAAAACAAAAAGTAGAAGGGAAAAATAAAAGCCCTGTAAAGAGTTACAAATTGAAAGACTCACGAAAAAAACATAATCGAAACGAAAACTTACTTGGTTGTTGGACGGCTTATAAGTAATATCCTCGAGGAACCGGGACTAATATCTCCGTCTGAGGATGTTCCTTCTGGTTACAGACAACACATATATCCAGAATTGTCGATCGTAAATCACTCAACGAACTGTTAGATTACGAAACAAAGTCGTGATGCACCAAATCCCAATTCTAGGAAAATTTTTCAATCCGAACTTAACACACGTGCTCACAACGTTTTCTCGTCTTGGCGTGGAAAAATATGGAAACCAGGAAAAACACAAGAAACGAAATTTTAGTCCAGCCCTACTAATATACGGAAATGACGTAAATTGCTGAAGTCAGTTCATACTTAAAATAGGAAATCATAATTGAAAATAGACGGTTATACTCAGAATGATTTCAGTAAGTCTAATATAAATTTGTATAGTTTTTTTTTTCCTCATATCGAATTATAAGATCGTCAAAAGAGCATTTATTAATTTAATTAATAATTCCGTATTGTCCCCACCTTGCGATCTACGTCGTCTTAGCCTAATTTCACTCAACGACCATCAGAGGTCCAAGCAGGACAGCACTAGCCATTTGTACGCTGCCAACTATTCATTTACGAAGAAGGTATACATATATTCGCCCGAATAACACTAGCCCTGTGATTTATCTTTGAAAAATATCAGTGCTATATATCGATCCTTTAGGAAACTACTGTAAAAATTAAAATACAACTATTATAGAATTTCGTGGTTATTGAAAAGCACAATACGCTCCTGTTCACCACACAGCAGCGAAGACGCGCGCTGCCGAGGCTTTGCCGTTCCTATGATAGCCCCGCCCGGCTAATTCCTGACAGCAATCTAACCCAAGAAAATAATGTAAACAAACCTACGATACCATGTAAGGAAATATATTAAAACCACGGATAGTTATAAAACTGGACGGCCATGCAGTAAGTACCTAAATAATATTGATCAATTTTGGTAATAGTCGGTAATTTGGTAACTAATGCATGTTTTCATAATTTAACACTAGTTATCACTAAAGATAATAAAAATCAGAAATTGTCGAAATTATCTATTTAATTTACTCTTTTCTTATTTTCCAATTTTAAGTGTAACAAACTCTTCTATATCGCTGATATCAGACATTTTGATAAATTATCGAAGTTTAGCTAGGTATCTACGAAAATTTAATACGTACTGATTTTGACATCTAAAATAATTACATAGGAACCTAGGATAAACGTCAAATGCACAGCATGCTTGATTGAAAAATTATGGGTTTCTATTGATTAAAAATCTGTATCGTAATGAAAAATCTGTATCGTAATGGGTATCATTATGAAACGGATTATGGGCATATAAGTGCATTGTTATAATACGGGTGTAGAAAATAGTATTTTACGTTACAAGTCCGGTAGGTGACTTATTACATTACGGGTTGTTTTACCGGAATAAAAACGAGTACTGTAATAACACCTAACGGCCGTGTATCGTATGATATTTTATTTCATACTGTCTTTCTATTTTTAACGAGCAGAAATGTCTATATTTTCCTTAAAATTATCAAATTTTTGTTTGACATCGCTTGATCTGTCATTTTATATTATCAAATTTTTGTTTGACATCTCTTGATCTGTCATTTTATAATATTATTTGTGACATGTCTAATATCACGTTGCTAGGCAACATTTACCGGCTCTGATACTGTAATAGCTCACTTACCGCAAATGAATCCGGGAAATAGCAATATACCGGACAGTATGAAATAAAATCTTTTTACAAAAACAAAGAGAACCAGGACGTCCAGGATGTTTAGTGGGTGTAGATAAAAAGTTAGCCGAGAAAGAAGAAAGAGCAAGACAGAAAAAATTAAAAGAAGAGGAAAAAAGACATGAGCAAATGTATTTCGAGAGTTTATCGTCATCTAAAACTACACAAGATTTTATTGAAATGCAAGGACATCCCTATCAACCTACCACCTCTGATGAAAGCCTTGAGGAACCCTTGCTATCGACATCTCAAACGGTAAGTTCTGGAACTACTACAAAAAGAGGAAGGAAAGACTTCATCACTCCTAAGTTAGTTGCAGCTTTAGATAGATGTCAATTAAGTATAAGGGATTCTGTCTATATACTTCAGGCTGTAGTAGAAGCACTAGACCTAAGCTATGATGATTTTCCGATAAACAAATCGTCTATTCAGCGCAGTCGCACACAGAGTAGAAAGCGAAATCTATAAAATCAGATTTTCAGAATAATTTGCCTGAAACGGTGACTGGGACGGGAAATTATTACCTGGACTGGACGTAAGAAGTTCTAAAGAAGAACGCCTGCCAATTATTATTTATTTTGGAGAAAAGGAACAACTTTTGGCTGTACCCAAACTGGAGAGCTCTTCCGGTCAAGAACAAGCAAAAGCTGTGTTAAACGCACTTTATGACTGGAACCTCGAGGACAAAGTACAAATAATGTGCTGTGACACAACTGCATCTAATACAGGGCGATTGAAAGGGGCTTGTGTACTTTTGGAACAAAAGCTAGACAGGGAATTATTACTCTTTGCTTGCCGCCATCACGTTTATGAACTGATTTTAAAATGTGTATTTGAAACAAAAATCCACCAAATCACAAGTAGCCCTGATATCCCGATATTTAAAAAGTTTAGAGACAACTGGAAAACTATTAATCCTGCTGCTATTGAAACATACACCGACATCGTCTCGCAGCATTTTTGTAATACAATAATAGAAGAATTGTTGACATTTTATAATCAAGAACTGCAAAAATCCATTGCCCGCGACGATTATCGGGTACTAATTGAACTATCTATTATTTTCTTAGGAGGAGATACTGAGAAAAAAATTAAAATAAGACCTCCTGGAGCAATGCATCAAGCAAGGTGGACTGATAGAGCTATTTACTCTTTGAAAATATGTTTGTTGCAATCTCAGTTTAAAATTAACGCTAAGGATAAACGAGCACTTCAAGACGTTTGTTTATTCATTGCGGTTATATATGTGAAACCATGGCTTGGATGTAGTCTGGCGGCGAAGGCACCAAATTAAGATTTGCGCTTTTTAAAGAGGCTTAAGGAATATGAAACTGTTAACAAAGAGATCTCCAAAGCAGCCCTGAGCAAGTTTAGTCAACATCTTTGGTACTTGTCAGAAGAAATTACTGTTTTATCACTCTTTGATGAAGAAGTTGATGAACAAACCAAGGGAAATATTGTAGTGAACTTACAAAGAGAGAGTTTGTATGATTCTGGGAAGAGATACATTCCGACGAAGGAAGATATGTCTGATTATTTGTATGGTAAGTGGGAATATATAGTTTTATACCATACACCGTTTTTAATAAACTTATAATAATATTGTCTTGTCTATTGTTACAGGAAAATAATTAAGTGATTTTGTGTCTGTCAAGAGCATACATTTATTTTCTCGTTTAACAATTGATGAAAATTTCTTGAAAAAACCTGTATCTACGTGGGAAGAAGATGTTGCCTATTTACAGGCAAAACGAAAGGTTCTCTCTTTAAGGGCAGTGAATGATACAGCTGAAAGAGCTGTAAAACTTATGCAAGATTTTCATTGTTTGATCACTGCAAAGGAAGAACAAAAACAATTTTTGCTACGCTCTGTGCAAGAGCATAGAAATCTGTATCCAGATTGTAAAAAAGAGACCCTAAAAAGAAAATATCCTTGCTGATGTGTAATTTTACGTTCTTTTATTAGATAAATACCTATTTTAAAACTGTCTTTGTTATTATTACTTTTATAAATTATAAATATTTCATTTGATTTAGCTACATTGCGACGATTACATTATTTAGCGATTTTCAAAATCTTCACGACCCTGTCGGCCAGATTTTGGTGAGCTTTTTGTTTCNTTTGGTTAATAGACAAATTCCATACCAATCGAAAGTATAAAGCGCATAGAATATGCAAACGTTAGGTTGACTATTTTTTTCCCGTCACAACTCTTGGGTAGGCAGGTATAAACAGGTAAATCGATACTAGTAACTTGCACCGGTCTGGTTAATGAATTAAAGTTAAATTAAAATAAAGATTATTTCATTATGAACACGGTGGTATAGGATTGTCTGCGAAAAATCAGTCCTGAATTCCGATTGTCGAGTTTTAAAAAGTGAAAATATTGCTGCGAGTGAATATGTGCGACAGAGATGATACAGCATTGCAGCTGTGTGTTCATCCATTGAAAGAGAGTGCGCATGCTATTTGTCCGTGAAAATGAAAAGGATAGCTATAGACTCGTAAATGCTGTGCGGTGCATCATTTTGGAGTAGATTGTCACTATAGTTAGAACGTGCTACTATTTATTGTTGTAAAAAATGGCCAAAGTGTTTTTTGTGTAATTCGGATGGTGGTGTAATTGATTTTAATGATGAAGCTTTTAAAAACTTCATTAAAGTTAGTTTTTCGTAAAATAAAAAACTATAAATACAATGTTGTTGAGCTAACCAGTGCGTCACTCGAATTTGTAGGTTATCATACCACGTATTATAAAAAAGTGACCGCTTTGAATAAAAAATATAATGAAGAATTTAATAAGTTTTGTGCTGAGAATACAGTAAGTACATAATTGAATCTTCAAAATTATCTTAGCTAATACATCTTCTATATTTTTTCATGATGAAATAATTATTGTTAGTAAAATTCACCTATGATTTTGTTAATTTTCGACACACAAACTTTTTTCAATTAACTTAAAAAATTGTTTATAAAATAAACAAGAAAATGATCTGATTTCTGTTTTTTTTTTTGTAACATAATTAAATAAGGATATTTTCATTCAACTATTCAAATCAAAAAGTTTAAAAAATTTATATATCAAACATTTTTATTTAATCGCAAATATTGGCTTTTTTAGAAGCATACCATTGCATCTTCTACTGATGAAGACTGAAAACGGTTGAGTCCTACTGTCGATTCTTGTACTACAATTACTGAGGATGAAAAGAGTAATGTTGATGACATGTCTCAAACTTCTGAGGATTTTGACAAGGTAATAAAATATTTCAGTGTTTTTTTTAATTTTTATTTTATTTATTTTTTTATTTTTTTCATAATTTAAAAAATTTATTTATTTTATTAAACTAAATTCTCTATTAACTGAGTTTTTATTCTCTATTATATTTGTTTTCGTTAATTTTTACTTAAAAAATGATTTTAATTCTTTTAGGAGCAGTCAACATCAACAGCATCGACATCAAGCAAAATCATTTGTCTCTTTTGTGAACATAGCCAAAAAAGATGTGGGAAGAAGCTGGTTAATCTTATTCTCCCTCAAAGTGACAAAGTACCACTGCAGTTAAAAATATAGCCAAAAATTTTGGTGATTCGGTGATTCTCTCCAAACGTCAACATCAAACTGCTGCGTACCATCAGCCTTGTTACGCAGCGTATCAATTAAAAGAGAAGCGGTCCACCGAAGAATCTACCGATTCCAGCTATAGTAAATACAGACAGTTACATCAGTTGGCCTTTGAATCAATATCGAATTTCATTGAAACAGAAATAATAGAAAACAACAAGGTTATGTACTTGGCTCAATTATTTTTAAGATACCAAGCTTTATTGTTAGAGTTCGGAAATCATTAAATTGATTTCGATGACATACAAGATTACCGAACTGAAACCTGCAAAAAAAATATTAAACAAATTTGGTGATCGTATTACGATTGAAGCGTCAACTGGAATACGTAACAAAAAAATTGTTTACAAAACAGACATCGAAATTTCTGTAATGGCAAACAATTTAAAATTTTTGGAGGCAAAAAATGATTATAAGTTTGAAGGTGTTGCATATTATTTGAGAAGCTGCATTAAAAATATAGATGCTCATCCGATTCCTCGCAACGTAACTGCTGATGACATCATTCGAGGAGAATGCGCCATTCCTGACCAATTAATTGATTTTATGCGAAATCTTATCCAAGGACCTAATGTTTCTGATGACAATTCGGACAAACTGAAAGTTAAAATAACGTCAATATGTAGTGATACGATTATTATTATTTATGCTGTCACTAGGGGTACATGTAAGCCAGCAAAAAGTAGTAAAGTCTTTAACCATCTCTCGGCGAGTAATCACGATACTCAATAACAGGAAACCGAAATGACTTATACGTCGATCCAAGATAACAAAGTTATACCAAAAGGCAACACTGCAGCAAATGGACACAGCACGCACGTAGCGTTCGACAATTTCGACCGCTTCGTTGACACAACTTCTGGAAAGGACACAATGCATGACACAGTTGGAATTATTTATCAATTCCCTAGTGATGAAGCTGATAATTTTGATGATGGTGAAGCTACAACTTCATCAGTGCCTCAAGTAAATGACAACGAAAATGGAGAAGGACCTACCCGTAAGAGAAGGCGTTTCAATGAAATATCACGAGAAATTCGACCATATTATTCTAAACCAAAGACGAGTATGCAGCTGATTACTGTAGATTCGTTTACCAACACAATGGACTTATGCAAAGGTGCTACAGAAATAGCAACAGATAAGGATTTATTATGGATAATGTCGTTATCAAGAATAGATTCTGTTCCTATGTGGTTTATGTTTTTTATGTTTTCTATTAGAATAATATTGTTAATGGAAGTTACATTGAGTTTTTGATTAAAGTTTATTTTCGGATTGGTTCACTTTATTTTTCTTGTACATAGTGGACCCTGCCAACAACAAAAAAATGGTCCTTGTCAAAAAAGGTTAGGTTATAATATAATCAAATCAAATTCTTGCAGAAATCGAGATCAAAAACAGCTGTCGAAGAAACGGAGTAGACAGAAAATGAGAACTGTTTGGCGGGTTGCTCAACTTCTGCGGTATCTTTACTATCTATAAAGAAATTCAGATGAAGCTGAACAGCAAATGGCCTCGGCATTCAGCCAATTAACGAATGTACTTAGTCGGAGTACAGAGTACTTCTTTAGAGTTCAACAGTGTATCTCAGAATCGAAGCATTTACGACACATATTCATTGATTTTTTTCCCTTATTTTCATGAGTACTATCATTCCCTATTCATTGTTTACTTACTTTTAAAAACTTTTCAGTTTTTGGAAAATGTTTATAATTACAACCTTGAAAAAGTACACCTACCTTTTTTAGGTAAAAAATGTAGTTACAAGGATTTTTGTACCTTACTAATGGCGTACGCAGCTATGATTATACATCACGAGTAACCCAAAAATGTCCAGCCGTTTCAAGCTCCGGCAGTGGTTCGGCCCAGGCACAGACGACAACTAGTAACTCTGCTCTCTTTTTGCAGCCCTTGGTAAAGTTAATTTAACGGAGGATACGTTACAAGAGCTTTTCGACGTGATTCAAATCTTCACTTGTCAAATGTGTAACGTTAAAAAATCGAAACCGTAGATTAGCTGTGCTTATATGGAGGATTGGCACCCTCTGTGCAGGTATGGTAGAGTGGAAGAATGTCGGCTTGGGTCAATGTGAGAGATTGACACCGGTTGGCATTTGACCACCCCCCCTAATTAATGAGGTTTTCCACGTTTCCCTCATTCCTGCACTGAATGGTGGTTAGGGCCTACCAACATAAGTCGTTCCTGGGCGCAAATGCGGCCTGCGTAATAATAATATGCCGCCTCCTCTCCCGCACAAGTCTCCGACTTCTGGACTAACTCTCGTAGTTAGAATGAGGAGTAGAGATATTATTATTATTAGTTACAAAAATTATTTTGATTAAAAAAATGGGTAAAAACAAATTTCGAAATTTACCTGAATATAATTCCTCTAGGTACTCAAGGTCCTTAAGACACTGACAGACTATCTGGTACCTAGATATAATTATACATTTTGTTTACAGATTACATGTGATTTTAATGAAAAGTACCCAGAAAAAAGTGTCATTACATATCTAAATTTCCCAAAAGTAGCTCAAGTTATATTAAAATAATGTAAGAAAAGGAAAATATGTATCACGGAGAACTGTCACGATGTTCATCAATGCATTTTAGCATTATTAACCCTTCTATATGTATTCACTCCTGTTACCCCTAGAAAAATAAAGTAGTAATTAAAGACCATCAAGATCCAAAGTACAAGAACGTATAGTTCGTGTAATGGTAAGCACATTTAAGAAATTGGTTATTTAATCTTTTCTAAACGTACTGAAACTTTAAATGCTGCTACTTGCTTGTTAGTGTAACTTAAAAATTAAATATAAAGAATTAATTTCCCATTACCTAAAATATTTCAAAATTGTGGTATTTTTTCTTATGCATTCATAACAGGTACTATAATTACTTGCTGCTCACTTGCATTAAATTATCTTTCTAGAACTACTATGAAGTCCAAGATATTGTAGAGAGAAGAAAAAATAATAAAAGAATACCGTCTTCCTATGCAGCCTTACATGGTGGCTCTAGGTCCATTAAATAAATTAGAAGCTTATTACGTTGTCATGGATGATACTCAGTATTGTTTTGATTCGCCAATAGGAGCACTCAAGGTTATGAAACGGTATGAAATGAATGGCATGCATATAAACTGCAAATTATTTTAGAGCACTTGACAGAGAAGAATAGTCAAAGAGGATATGTATACTAGACAGGCTTTAGCACGAACGTCTTCAACTAACTTGTTCAAACCAGACTTGTCATGCAAACTGTCAAGTAATCTGTTGTGTAGTAGTAGTGTAGTCAGATGTGCTTTTCGATTTTCTAGAAAGGTATTTATTTATTTTAATTTTTTGACCAGTACAATTTAACTTAATTCTAGAAGAGTAATTATAATGTTGCATTTCAAAAATTAACAAATGTAACTGTACCAATTATATTATATTGTCAATTATACTGACTTTGGGGCAACTAAAACTTTCTTAGGATTTTTTTATTTTGATTTGATTTTGAAGTTGACACCCCTCTTATTAGCGTTATTACTGAAGATAATTATTTTGCCATGAAACTGACCCACCGGATGAGTTGAGAGGAAAATGATTCATGAGAAGACTTGAAACCATAGAAGAAGCGCTACAAGAACTGGAGGCAGAAGAAAATGAGATGAATGAACAAGACGGTACGGTAATGGAGATTTCTAACTGGTATGAATATTTGGGAACGCACAAGAACTTTCCATTCAATGGTCTACGCGGTGTAAAAAAAAATATTTCCCCTGAATCTTTTCCTCTAGAAATTTTCTTTATGTTCATGGAGACTGAAGTTTTAGATCTTATTATAAAGAAAACAAATAGATCCGCCGAAGAGTGTTTGGCAGTTAGACTACAACAATTCGCTAGATTACGAAAGTAGGCTCCAACAAATTCAGAAGAAATGAAAAGTTTTTTGGTTTTACGATACGGATGGGATATATTGCTAGAAAAATTTAAATCGATATTTTATCCTGGTGAACAGCTGTCCCCCCTGGGTCCAGACATTAGCAGAGGCAGCCTTGCAGTTATTCCCAAAAATATTAAATATTTATTTCATTGTTAGCACAAACAATAAATTAGTTGTGGACCGAACTTCACCTATGCTTATTGTCACTACCTCGCAAAATGTAGGAAAAAGAAACCAAAAGATCCTTCGAACAATCAAACAAAAATCCAGCAAACTCTTACATATGGTATATCGTAGGTGCATTGAAATAACCCCGATTTTTGCAAAAAGCATAGGTAGTATTGCAGTATGTCTAGTCTTTTTGCAAAAATCGTTCGTTAAGTCCTCATTCCGTTGTAGATAAGTAAACTCAGATTCCTTGATTAAAAAATTATCGAGGTTCATGCGTTTTTGGAAGACTTCAAAACGGTTTGCTAATATCCCGAAGAATAATTCAATTGTTGAACAAGCTTTTGATAACCGATAGTTAAGTGTTTGTTCATCATAACTACATTTTTTTGGGCCAAATGATTTCATTAAGTTTGGGCCATGAACGAATGCTTCATCTGCAACAAACACAAATGGAAACATTTGTGTTGTGTTTGACAATGCAGTGGGGTTAGGCAATTGCAGATCACCTTGTTCTTATCTTGTCTACAATTTGGAATGAAATAGAACACCTCCATCAGATATGCGACCGTTCATTCCGACATCTACCATCAAAAACTCTCTCTTTGCATTAGCCAGAGTCAATAAAATAATGCTGTAAAATCGTATATAATTGAAATATCTGGGACTTGAATGTCACGGTTGTTTTATTGCAATATGTTCCAGAATTGATATTTATTTCCGAATTCAGCCGCAATTTCTTTCCATTCTTCAGGTGTTGATGGTATCTGTAACAACAAACATCATATACCTATATGTATGACCGGAAGAAGTTGATGAGAATACATGGGCAGAAGTAGAAGATACCAGTCCGTCTAATGATAGTGATTATTCAGCTTCATCCATGGATCCACCGCCATCTTTACCAGAATCAAATAAACGAAAAAAAGACCTAGTGTTCATATCTTCAACGGTGTGATAACTTAACCATCACATGCTAACGAAGACGAAGATCAACTGGCTAGAGGCTTGGGAAAACGAATTAAAAAACACTACAACCTTTGCAGAAACTGTATGTAGAATATGCTTTTTGATGCAGAACTAGGTAACCTAAATAGATATCCAGTTAAAATAAATTAACCTATCACACTATATCCAAAGGAAAGAATTGAACAAGCTGCAACTCCGACTTCAAATGCAGCGTTAATGATGTATTCCCAAACTCTTTCATTTGCCAACTTTAGCGCAATCTCAACGTCGACATAGATATTATGCCGCGTCTCCTAGCATGTTTCTTTCAACAAAAAAAAAAAGATATTGATAACAAGGTGCTAAAATGGCGTGAGATAGCTTGATTTACATTGTTAGTACATACATACAAGAAGAGTTTTTATCTTTTTCATTCCGATTGACAAGAAGTTTCCAAAAATAAAAGTAAAAACTGTTTATCTTTACTCGCAGGTAGACCCAATTTCTCATAAGATAAATTGAAAAAACTTTTAAACCCATCTCCTTTGAACATAGGTAAATTAGAATAAATACAAAATCTTATGGAATTATTAAACTACGTACCACCAATTCATCATCAGTTTTATAAATATTTGCTTCATGAAGGAAATAAAAAGAGAAAAGAGTCTTCTAGGGCAGATGCAGATGAAGAAGACGATGAACTATATTCAGATTATGATGACATGTAAATATATATTCTTCTTGTATTTTGTTAATCCACCAGTTGATACTTTGAATAAAGTTGCATATGCATTTACAGTGTTATTGTTTTGTTTAATCAAAAGTACTTTTCTAAATAACATTTTCTTTTAAATTTTGGTCTCACCAAATGTTAACTATGCCCACCAAATAAAGTGTGTAATCTACATATACATATTCATAACATAATATCGTGAAAATGTGACTTAAATATTATAAAGCAAAATATTAACGCATCCCTTGGAGCTATAACAAAAATCAACGACAAATTAAATGAAGAATCCTCAATCAGATCAATATATTCATTTCACAAAAAAATATTAGATATTCTATATGGTTCAGAGATTACTAAATCCCACGATTGATAATCTGGCACGTAATAATTTTCAGTTACCAGAACATTGTCAATTGCCACCCCTTTCCCCTCTTTTCGTCCTCTACCTTTTCCCCTCCCTTTTTTCCTCCCCTTCCCCTCCTCTCACTGTCCAATTTTAAAACTTTGTTATTACTGGGGACAACCTCCACAGTCCCCAATGATAAGGAAAACGTTCGCGAAATCTCCGAGTATTATCCAAGATGCCGCACACTGCCTGGTATTCTGATCGATAGTAACTGTTTCTTGAGATAATAAAAGTATATCGTCGACAATATTCTCAAACGTCGTAAATCTACAGAAATCTAAACCTCGTATGGATGCATTTTGTGACATGCGCGGTTTGGCGTGCATTAGAACGGTATTATTAAACCTCGTATGTCTGTTTGTTTACATTTTATCTGTCCTTAAGTAGCGTGTTGCTCTGTTTTTGTGCTAATTTTTTGTAATAAATTGTGCTACAATGGCGGGCAGAGGCCTAAGATTGGTAGAAATGATTCGAAATAAACCACAGAATAGAACTTTTCTAGTAGATTCTAAAATATTACCTTAAGAGTATCCATTCAGAGAATCTAACCTTCAAGCAGGTATGTGTAAGCTTTACCTAATTTTGTACCTAATCAGGATACTGATAGAAATTCTTCACACTCAAATGAAAGTAAAGGGTCAGACAAACCTTATGAACCGTCTAATAATAGCAACAGCTGAAACTCTGATGAAGAATCCATAAATAAACCTTATATTTGCACGAATTATAAAATTTAGGGTTTAAAGGTATAGTTGTTTTTGTATAAAATTAAACAAGTATGAACTAAGAAATTTAAATTTATTTTTAAAATATAATTATAAAAAATTGTATTTTTTTTTTCGATTTATATATACTTATTTATCTTAATATTTCCATATGCAATGCCTATTTATATCTTACAGCTATTTATGTACATATTTTAACTTACCTATTTACAACACTTATCTTAAATCTATTACTCATTTAACCGTTTTACTTTCATGCGCCCAGTCAACCGTTTTAATGTCTTTTGACTTTCACTTTTCTTTCGCACTTTATTTTCTATATCTATTTCTAATTTTCTAATGTCCTCCTCTAACACTCGCAACTGCTCTCTTTTGCAGCGAGTTCGTTTTTCATCTGACGAACTTCCCTGTCCGTTTCTTTCTCCCTCCGACTCAGCTTCTCCCGGTATTGAAGGAAGGCAGCCTCACCGGCTTGAGAACAGGGAATCTTCATCTCATCTTCAGACACTTCCTCTGAAGCTTGGTGGATTTCCTCGGGTGCTGCTTGGAGGACTTCGTCCGGCATGGGGGTATGTAGGGTACCTCTTGTTGGGGTATCGGTGCTCTTTGGCGGTTGCGGCCGAACTGTCGCCGTGGAGTTTTGCAGCATCTGCTATAACTGCGGCGTCTTCTCCTTCGACTTTGGCTTTGGTGGTGCACGAGGACGACTCTCACGTTTCACTACCTTAACCGATGGTGGCTTCGGCTGGAATACGTCGTCCTCCGTATCGCTTATCGGCGACAGTGTCATGGTCGGAACACCCCAGATATCCGCTAGAGCTTGAGCTAGAATGTCATCATCGGGGAAGGTGATGTCCTGGATTGCGTTGTTTTTGCTTATTATCGGTGGGTTTGTCTGCCGTGGTGTACCAACCCATAGACCCCGTAGCGTGGTAGCCTGACTGCCATCCAATCTGCCGCTGTTGGATGACGCCGACTTCCCTCCATCCCCGTTTCTGCAGAAGCTCCTTGAGGATTACATTTTTCTTGGTACCGTGCTTGTTCTATCCATAACTAAAATCTTCACGTCACTTACTTTCAGTTGTAGTCGAATTTTAGAAAGAATAGTGTGGTCAATCTTCCGTCAGATATTCGCCCATTTACCCGAAAATCAACCATGATGAACTCATAATTTGCCTTGACTATAGCCATGAGTACCAAACGGTGTGCTCTTTTGTAGTTATAGAAGTATGAACCACTTCCAGCAGGAGGATATAAACATGTTTGCCGTCAACTGCTCCCTAAAAGTTCGGGAAGTCACATTTCGTTTCAAAATCATCTGCAATTATTTTCCATACATTCTCTGTTGTAGGAAACTGAAAAAAAACATTCTTAAATTAAAAAATTATCTTAGTCTTTTTAATAAAACCCAGATTTTTATGCACACTTAGGAAAATTTATTTCCTTTTTCAGGGTTCTGTTATAAAGACATTTTGATTTATTATTTTTTTCTCGCTTTCTCTATTAAATATTATGTAAGAAATATATGACAGACAGAACTAAATAATAAAACAAAATATCACTTTATAACAGATCCCTGAAGAGGAAAATGTATTTCCGAAAGGTTGATGCATTGAAATCTGGGTTTTATTTAAAAAATCTGATCCTCAAAATCTCCAAAAATAAAAACTCTCAAACATAATTTATTACATTACATTTTTATTTTAGGGAATTGGAAATGAACCAGAATCCGACACTGAAGACTTAGTAGTTCAGTACAGAGCCCATTGGGTTCTCGACCAAGTAGTAGATATGGAACCCATGGAATCAAGTCGTTAACAGCACACACAATGGTGAAACAAAGAAACGCAGAGCTAAAATAATTGACAAGACATATGAAGTTCTTACTCTTGTTACAGAAGGACTACGTCATAATAATGAGGACCTATTCACCATTTTCGGAAATAATGTTGCAGCTAACATGAGAACACTTCCAAGAGAAACTAGGTTATGCACGGAAAAGCTCATCAATGACCTACTGTTTGAAGTAAAAATGGGCCATGTTACCAAAGCAACAAAAATGGTTTCGCTACTCGATTGAACAGAAAATAATCCCCAAATTACCTTAAACAGATGCTAGTGATGTAGGAAAGAGAGAAAATAAAAAAGCCAGCTTGGCACAATAATTACATTATTGATGCTTATTTTTCAAATGTGGTTGTTCCCGAGCCATATGAAGAAGCTGAGAAATCAGATCAAAAGATCTCGTGGCAGAATAGTGAATATTTTTCATGAATTTCATCCCGATCGGGAATGTACCTATTTCTAAATCAACCGTTTCAAAAACATTCCGTTTTTATTAAACTAAAGATGTTACAGAACGACGAAAAAGTGGAAGACCAGTAAGCTTTACAAATTAAGAAAATTATTTGAATGTTACGTTAGATGTGGAAAATCCAATAAATTCGACACAACAAAGGGCTTTAAATCATAACATGAGTCGATATTCCATTCAAAAAATTTACGTCCATATAAAATTTATTTTTTACAAGAATTGAGTGCAGACGATTAAGATCGTAGAATCGAGTTCTGCGAAGTTATTATGGATAAATTAAATGAAAATATCAACTTTGTCATCCACATGTTTTCTGACGAATCTACATTTTGCTTAAATGGACAGATAAAATAGCCACAACTGTAGGTATTGGTCAGAACAAAATTCACATTGGATGGAGGAAGTTCACACCCAACCACCACAAAAAGAAATGTTTGGAGTGGCATTATTGGTAGACACGTCATAGGACCCTATGTTATAAACAGAAATTTTATCTCTGAAAGATATTTATTACTTTTGCAAGAACATATGTGACTTAATATTTATTACATTTATAACTGTAGATATAGAACTGATTGTTATAACGTTTTAAAAATAAGGATGCAACAACTGAGGGTGAATGTTAATGAAGGGCCGCGAGGGGCTTCGAGTTTCGGTGAAATATTTTACCTGCTCGAGATAAAGGCCGACACAGGCCAGCACTTAGTGAGCAGTGTATTTGTGTGTTGTAATCAAGTGAGCATAATTATATCTATTTTGCTATTTACTATTTAAAAACGGCCGTGTCAAGCTAATATTAAAATAAAATTGATAGTAGCATTAACATTGAATCTGAAATTATTTTAATAAGTAAATCAATTACTTCGTTAGACTTCGTTCATATTTAATGATCAAAATATCGAGTGTGAATATGATATTTGGAGCATCCATTTTGACCAAACTGTTTAATGAAAAGTATAATCGTAAATTCAAATGTTCAAACGCATACCAAAGAGTGCCACGGAACATTTACCTGAAACCATTCAAATAAAATGAATTCTTCTGTATCTGAATTTACTTGAACTTATTTGAGTCAGAATTGTTAGAAACATGTTAGAATTGTAAATTTATTTTAATGTTCTATAGGTACGGTTGGTAACAGCCCTCTAATGATAGAGATAGGTTGGTATCACATGTCAGTAGGAGTAGTATGGAGTAGTATAATGTATTGCGTTAGTCACGAAAGTACGTTTGTATGCGTTTATGAGAATAAAACAGTTTAAAAAGTAGTGTATGTTTATTAAAAATAAGTATAAAATGAGGATACCGATTAACATTTAACTATTTTTAAATATGTTACATGTAAGGTGCTAATAAAATTTGGATTTGCATAACAATTTTAATTTATATTTTAAAAATATACAGTGGCAGTAATTATATTTAGGATATTTTTTTAAATAATAATTGTGCAAAGATTAATTCTCACACACTATTTTATCACTTACTGTCTAAGATGAAAAAAGTTATATTTGATCTTCATCACATTAGTAATTATTAACGTAATAACTTCAAAGTAGTAGACATTTTTTTACTGTTTTGTTCACAGAAAAATATTAGAATGTGGGTGTAATACGTTGGTGCACTATGAAGGGAAACTACGTATCTCGATACAGCGATTGATAAATTAAGAAGTGAATTATATTCCATTGGATTTGATCGTCTTCACGCTGCTAATTACGATTTGGCCTACTGTTTCTTCGAAGATGGAATAATGTACCTTCAACAGGAGTATGAAGTGTACAGCAATGGTTCAATGTTAAGTATGTATCGATATCGATGTGGCGATATCAATTTACAAGGGTTTTGTGAAGAAATGATTAAAATAGGTGTAAAACATCTCCGGTGTCTCTGTTTTTCGCGACCGATTTATTAATCGTTAACGATGATGTTTATTGAAGCGTGCTGCGCCGACATTCGATCGCACTCTCGCGGCACCTCCACACGTTCCGCTGTCAATTCGCGCATTCTCTCGCGAATTGTCTTCATCTCGTGGTCGATCATAGCGAGTTTGCGATGCGCTGCTGTCTGTCTCTCGCTATTGCCCCTCTTCCACTCTTTCAACATTTCCAACATCTGGCGTTGGGGCTCCTGCGAGAAGACTTGCGCCTCGACCTCGTTACTGTCCGCCGTGATAGCGTCTATCGTGATGGCGTCTTCTCTCTGCGGCTGATTATCACCCGCTCGTTCCCGCCTCGGCTCTGCTCGTTCGCGTTAGGCTCGGCCCGAACGTGAACTTGCGCTGTGGTGGTAATCAGCGTTATGGAGGGTAAAGGATCTTCCGCTTCAGATGGCGCCTCTCTCGTCGACGATGGAGGCGCCACCATATTGACTTGCTCGCCTTCCATCGTCGCCGTGGGAACCGCCATCTTGGAGCGTGCCTTCTCTTGACATTTTTCCATCACTTCGACTTGGCTACAATGGTCCGCCTCGTCCTCGTCATGATTGCTGCTCACGGGAGACAGCAACGGCGAAACCACGTATATACGCGGTAGCTAATTGCTCGTTCGCGACTGCCACCGCCGTTTCCGTCGGCCGCCACCGCCGCTTCCCTCCGAGTCCCGGAGTTCGTTGTAGTTTTCAGCCTTTTGGCCACCGGCACCAGGGCGATTTCTGTACCCTGGGGGAGACGCACGGTCGGTGGTACCTATAAAACCGCCGGTTGCAACCACTGACGCTGCAATATCCGCTGGGCGGACGTCATTACCGGCAACGGCTGGGGTTCGCGTACTACGGGCCTCTTGCCGCCACGTTGTTTTCTACCACACTTCAATCCCATCATCGTGATGCTCGAGAATTAACAACACAATCGACCACGAAACGAAAACGAAAAAACGATTTTTCTTTAATTTGCAAAACATTTTGCCACTTCAGACTCAGAACAGAGACACACGTCTGCACCCGGCGGAGGTTGAGAGGAAAGAATTTCGATGACGTCTCTAGCACAGCTCGTCGCTACCCTCTGTCCCTCTTAACATGCGCGGTGGTTCTGCGCAGCTTGGGTACGGATCCTTCTACCTGTGCCTTTCAGGTCCCGCGTCTGACTTTGCCGGTGTTCCCATCCTTCTCTTTACAACTATACTTCGTTTGGAATTAGGTTCATTAGTGATGACGTCACAGCGCCATCTTTGTTAAGGCGGGTCATAGGACGGGATCCAATCAAATATTTGTTGTCATTGTGGATGTATAGTGTCGTATGTGATTAAGTGTATAATTCTTCTTATTCGATAAATTGTGGTGATAAAAGGTACGTATCATATACATTTGGCATTATTATATTATATAAGTACAATATTGGTAATTAATTATGCATTAATATGGATTAAACACGCAAACGAAGTTTTGAGGTTAGTTTAGACATTCCAAATTCTTATCAATTAAAAGCATTCATTTTATCAAGTAATCTGCTGTAGCAGCCAAAAAAGTACTTTTGTTAAAACCACTAATTTTAACTCTCACCATTATTTGTTGACAATGTTGTAGTCATTGTCTTGTATACAATTAAAAATGTACCTGATCAAAATGTTACATTAACTGTGTAACAATGTATATATTTTGTCAAGATGGGAATGTGTTGGGCACCTGGCTGTAAACATTACAGTTCTAGGGAGACCTGTAAATTCTTTAAGTTTCCTAAGGATCCCAAAATATATAAAAAATGGATAAAACTTTTAAGGTAATTTTGGCATGATATAATTATGATTATAAAGTAATTTTAGCAATTTAATCCAATTATCAAATTAAGTTATATTGTATCAATTACCGAATAAATTTATGTATTTCAGGCGAGACAATACACCAGGACCTGGAGCTCGTGTTTGTAGTTGCCATTTCCGAGACGGTCTCAAAGAAAATGGCCCAGAGATTTATGAACATAATTTGGAAAAACTGTTTCAACCTCATCATCTAAGTCCTGAAAAGAAACAACAGAAACACACCATACATGAATTATTAAGGTTGGTACTTGTATAGAATAGGCACTTGGTTTACATAAACTATTTTTTAAATTAAATTTTCCGAATTTAAATAAATACATATTCAAATATTTTTAGCGAACCAAGTACATCAGGTGCTACTGAAAAGGCAAGTTTACAAACAACCGCTGATGCAGATATTGTAACTTGCATTGCGGGACCTTCAGGCCTTTCACAACTAGACCCATCTGAAGAACTTACAGTTTCAGTGCCCGAAACTGAAAAAAAGGAAGAGAGTTATCAACCATTGCTCTCTCCAACAGCATTGGAGGCAGAAAATTATTTTCTTCGAAAAATATTAGAGGAGCAAGAAATCTTGTTACAAACGATAAAAACAAAGTTTTCATTTAATGATATTAAATCAAATGATAAACTTGTTCTTTTATATACAGGACTGCCAACGACTAAAATATTTGAGTCGTTGTGTGACTTGATAATGTCTGTAAATATCACCTATTATTTAAAGTGGAATGTGGTATCATTAAGTACTGATGATCAATTATTATTAATGACACTTATGAAATTAAGGCAAAATTTTCCGCACGACGATTTAGCCATTCGATTTGGCGTGTCCCAGGCTACTGTTATCAACATAATTTTGACATTTATCCATGTAATTTATGAAGTTCTGTACAATTCCTTGATGAAGAAAATACCAAGTAGGCAAAAAAACAAGTCCTGTCTTCCTTCTTGTTTCTCAACATTTACGAATTGCAGGGCTATAATTGATTGCACAGAAATAACATGTGCAGTTCCAAGGAAGTCCTTGGAGACGCAACGAGCAACATATAGCACGTATAAACACAAAAACACCTGGAAAGGACTGGTTGCTGTTGCTCCAAATGGAGTAATTACGTTTGTTAGCAGTTTATATCCAGGTGCCACATCGGATAAAAGAGTTGTAGAAGCGTGTGGAATTTTGACCCAGTTTGAGGCAGGTGATCTTATCCTTGCAGACAAAGGGTTTTTAATACAAGATCTGCTTCCACCTGGAGTCAGCTTAAATATACCGCCTTTTCTAAGTACTCCCCAATTTACTACTGAACAAATTCGACGAACACAAATAATAGCCAAGGCACGAGTACATGTAGAAAGAGCGATTGGAAGAATGAAAATATATAAAATATTGGATTATGTGCCACAATCATTATTTCCTTATGGTAGTGTAAATTTTAAAGCAGTGACTGCACTGACAAATTTACAGTATCCACTAATTAAAGAAGTGGAACAGCTTTATGGTGATGATGTACACTTAGATATTTAAATTGTATAATTTTTTATAATCAAACACTTAATTTGCCTTTTAATAATAAAGGTTTTACTTTTACAGTTTTCTTTGTTCAATTATTTTTCTGTTATTAAAATGTTTTATTTTGAAAAAACTGGCTCTTGTCGAGGCAAACGTGCACCAACAAGAAGTTGGTGGACATTCGAGTATGATTCGTTAGTGTTTTTTCTCTTAAAACACTACTCTTTCTTTTGTTCGTTAATAATTTTGTTTTTTCATAAAAATCACAATTTCCTTAAATCTATTGCCTTTGTTCTAACAAGTAAATGTTTTTATACAAGAAGGGATAGGTAAATGGCAATGTCATATTTTGAGTAATAAATTTTTACAATATAAAATAAAAAGTATATTCATGACATGCTTCTTGCTTTTTTTTTGTAGAAAACAATATTTACATTATGTAAACAAATGTTCTGTGGGGTATAAATAAAACAAAATATTTCACATACAATATTTATTTATTAGTAACAAACGGTAAAAATTTATTTAAATAAAAATCTTTTAACACTTCAATATTACTTTCCCATTGAGGATCTTTTTCAATTAAAATTATTTCATATTCTATAGGTGTCCATACAAAAAAATAGCATT
Source organism: Anoplophora glabripennis (assembly GCF_000390285.2). Classification (NCBI taxonomy): domain Eukaryota; kingdom Metazoa; phylum Arthropoda; class Insecta; order Coleoptera; family Cerambycidae; genus Anoplophora; species Anoplophora glabripennis. The sequence continues at coordinate 218,104 of NW_019416614.1, read as the reverse complement.
ATTCTCGTCCCGACAAATATAACTGCCCCTGTATTTGGTGAAAATAAATATGATTTAATAACAATTTCGCCATTTTCATTATAATAGTAGAAATAATCCTTGGTCTCATTTATTTTTTGTTTTAAAATACCGTCTCTCTATTAATCCATCTGGACTTGCTGCCAAATATCCACATTTATGTAACCATATACCTGTTTCTGTGACATTTAATCCACTAATGGATGTAAACAGATTTTTCATTTTCCTTGCCCCATTGTACTGCTTTAACTTTGTGCAGATCATACCCTTCCAATAAATTTTTATATAATGATGCAGGATAACTGTTTTTTCTGCAAGCACTTAATACATTGCCAAATTTGCTTGATGTTAAACGTAATTTTCGAGAAATCAACCAATTTTCATTGATATGTTGTCCAATAGTAATGATTTGAATTTCCTCGATCTGTTTTTCCGAAATTGCACATAGTTCTTGAAAATGGTGGAGTTTGTTATTTGATTTTATATATTCCTCAGAATATAAAATATCTTCTATGGAAGGTATAATAGATGATGCCTCTTCACATACCTCTGGTTTTAATAACCAAGAAAAGCCAACAATATCGGTGGCGTCTAGTTTACCACGAAAATCATTGATTTGTTCAGCGGTAAGTTCTCCACTGATAGCTCGATCTGCTCAAGAGACTGGCAAGCTTCTGTGCTTTTGGCTTTTGGAGCTCTCCAACGACACTCTACATCAGTTGAACTGATGTTATAATGGGCAAAAAATAGTAATGCTGCCATGTGATGGCATATGTCTTGACCCACGGCACAAGTACATTTACAGTTCTCTTTGTTTAAGCCACTTTGCTCATCATAATGAATCTAAAAATATATTTATTGAAAAGCGACGATCACATTTATAAAAATTATTTGATACATACCTCCACTTTATACTTCACATCTTTTCTCTGGCTAGCTTGTACGACACCTTTTAACAACAATGGTTTCACACTTGAATCAAAATCCATTTGCAGAACGTGGCCATCATTGTACGCTATTTCTCCTCGTTTCAGTTGGTTTAATGCATAAAACTGAATTACATGTTTGCTTGCCATCATCTAAAAGACAAGAATAGTAAATTCTTTGATATTACATATATTAAAAACAGTATTCATTACTTTAAACTGATAAACACTCTACTGTCAAATGTTTATTATGCTATAAATAAGACTGTTTTACTGTTTTCATTCATTCAAACTGTAGTAGTGTTTGTAATATATAGCTTAACACTCGACTTTCAATAAAAATTACTGAAATTATAACTAAATTGTTTATAAATCACAAGAATCAACCAACACCCATAAGAAACTCACAACAAATAGACTTTGTTTGGATCCCGTCCTATGACCTACAACAACAAGATGGCGGTGATGACGTCGCACTAATGAACCTAATAAGGAATGTATGTATACTTCGTTTCGACTAAGGATGTCCGGCTATATTTGTTTTTTCTTGTACCACACTTATCAATTAATGTGTGTACTTTTGGATTATGTAACGAGGTTAAAGAACTACACTGTCGCTATTGCGTTTCAATTTATTTTTTTATTCATTCATATCGCTGTTACACGTATTAAAATCAACTTCTGCATTTTCGTTTCCTTTATTTTTCTCATTACAATTTACTACAATTACTATACTTATTATATCGACTTAACCTCAATTACGTCTACATATTTCGGTAATCATTTTATTTAATACTAATCTTAACTTAGCGATTCCGTTATTCAGTTCACTTTCGATGTTAGTCTGTCGCGACGGTGGCCTAGTTCGTTAAGTCGGTTATTCGCCACTCTCAATTGCTTGTTCAAGCGAGAGATTTCCTCCTGTATTCTGTCCGCTTCCTGTTGAGTCCTTGTGAACTCGCCGTCCGTCAAGTTTCTCTCCTTTACCAAATTCTTTTTTATTGTTATGGCCTGCCTGAATATTGCCATCTCGGTTTCTTGGGAAAACATACCTATCTCCGTTTCGAGATGGGTATTCTCCTCGGTGTCGTCGGCTATGATAATGAGGTTGTTGATATTTGCCGTCGCGCCCGAATTATTACTATCCGCTTGTTCCTTTTTATTCGACCTGGTGGACGTCTCTTCTAGCAAGTTTTTTAGTTCGCTTAATTCTGCGGCCGGTTTCTCGCCCTCTTTTACCTTTTGTTTTTTTGGAGGGCCCCTCTTTATCGATGAAGCGACGGTTCTTTTTTGTAGATCTTGCTCCTTTGTCTTGTTATTTCTGTCCGAAACTGTAGTCCATTTCTCGGGAACTGCGAAGAGCGAGAAGTATTTGCCTTCTATGATTATCGAAAAATATCAACTATCACGAATGAAAATAAATGTGATGATTCAACCCAACCATATTCTTCAATTTAATTGTGTTCGTTTGTATCATGTTGAAAATGTAAATAAATATTTCAATAATAAAAAAAGTGTACAAGTATATTTCATTTATTTTTTGGTATGATTTTATATAAATAAAACAAAAGAATGTTAATTAAATCGTTTATTTCATATGGACAAGACAAAAAAAAGTGTTTAAATTCACGTTATTAATCCATCTCTTTGTTTTCATGTTTCACCGATACCATATATCCAGGGGAGGGGTCACAAAATAAGGCACTGTATAATAAATGCCTAATCGGTTTTGATCTGTGAATACGCTTTTTGAGTGACCCTTTATTCAATCATTTGAGAATTATGGAAAAATTTATTATCGTTAAAGATGTACTCAAGAAGGTGCCACTTTTCAATTTGACGGGGAGTACTCTTGAATTTAAAATTAAACCCTTAGCCGACAAAAAGGAACCTGTAGAATACATAAAGACAATTTGTGTTGTGACTACTACGTGATAACTTCTTTAACTGCCACTCGAGCCCTGAACTTGGAAAATGCTACTTTCCACACTCTTTCAATAGAGAAGCAAATCAATGAAAACAGAAGATCGTGAAAAATTTCTACAATAGTACAAAGAATATAAAAACTATAAGTTTAATATGCAGAAAGACATTGTAGAATACTGTGTATCTGATGTAGAGATATTGACATAGGCTTGTCTTAAATTCCTTCAACAGTTGATTGAAACTACATATACTTGTCTTTTTACCGAAGCCTGTACCATTGCCTCCGCATGTAACAAGGTGTTTAGGAGAAATTTTCTCAAACCTAATACAACAGAGGTTATTCGAAAGAGCGGATACAGTTAGAGATACCCAGAGTAAAATCGCCATTCAGTGGTTTGTATCGGAAGAAAAGCAGAGAAACGTAAACATTCAGCATGCTGCTAAACAACAAGAAGCCACTATATATGGTGTTAAAGTGGATGGTTTATTTTCTAAAACAAAACAAGTATTTTAATTCCACGGCTGTTATTACCATGGATGCCCTAGCTGTTTCTGATATAACAGAGGTCAATCAGAACGGGTAACACCAGCACGTATTACAAATATCAACAATGTGAAAAAATTAAGCATGTCAACGTGTGCTCTCTTTATCCCTATGTCTGCAAATATGGTAAATTTCCCGTGGGCCACCTTGAAGTCTACATTGGTGATAACTTTGATCAATTAAGTTTAAAAAGAACTGTTAGAGGAATCAAATGTAAAATATTAACCAGCGAAAGATCTGCTTTATTCCGTACTTCCAAAAAAATTGAAGAGTAAATTATTGTCTGTTATTTGTAGTACCTACATGTGGTGAAGAAATGAATCAGGGAGAATGTACACATAATGTTGAACGTTGACGTCATCGAAGCCATTGAAGCCTTCCAAGCCATCGAAGCCATCCAAGTCGTGGTCGAATGGAAAAATCGCAGAAGGTGGATTATCAATCCTCCGCGTTGCCTCAGATACTGCAAAAACACGCACGGAAGGTGGTGGCGCAACGCGCTGTTACATCCCAGGATGCTACGAGTAGTCGCAAAAGCTCATGTTGACAAGAACAGTGAATACGTAAAAATGCGTCGAAATATTGGAAACATCCAGAAAAAAAGGGCTTTGTCGCTTTTTCGAAACGCGGGTATGTCGATTCCTGAAGAATGGATTGTGTACCGGAATTACAAGTAGTTCAAAGATATACAGTTACAGAAGTAAAGGCCAAGAAGTGATTTTTACGGTAGAGGTTACAAGGGAGGGGCACTTTATTTGCTCCATCACGATGTCACTACTACGTGATAACTTCTTTAACTGTCATTCGGGCCTTGAACTTAGAAAAGGCTACTTTCCACACTATTTCAATAGAGAAACAAATCAATGAAAACAGAATATCAACTGGCAGGACTATGTTGCAAAAGGATACTCAAGAAGTAATCATTCAGCACTTTCGAGCTTTGAAGTCCTTATTTCGGGATTATTTTCCAAACCCAGACCACAGTGAAAATTGGAATATAGGCCCATTTCATGTAAACGTTACAGACGTCACAGGCCTGTTTACCCAGGAAAACCAATTAATTGAAATAAGTTGTGATTCAACTTTAAAAAGAACATTCAAATAATGTACTTCAACAAACTTTTGGTTAAATTTAAAATCTGATTATAAGGAGTTATCGGAATTGGCGCTAAAGCAGTTGTTACCTTTCACCATAACTTATTTATGCGAAAAGGGTTTTTCCACTCTTGTATATATAAAAAATAAATACAGAAATAGGCTACAAGTAGAGGCAGATTTAAGGATCCAACTGAGCAACATCAACCCAAACAAACATTACGTAAACATTAAATTAAACATAAATACAATTATGAGAGTAAAATAGACACTTAAGAGTATTGCAAATAAAAGTATGATTATTGAAAGCGGTTTGGAAAGGCTGCAATAGAGGTTATTCGAAAGAGTGGATACCGTTGGAGAGATACCCAAAATATAATCGCCATTCAGTGGCTTGTATGCAAAGAAAAGTAGAGAAACGTAAACATTCAACATACTGCTAAACAACAAGAAGCCACTATACGTGGTATTAAAGTGGATGGTTTCTGTTATGAAACAAAACAAGTATTTGAATTCTACGGCTGTTATTACCATGGATGCCCTAGCTGTTTCTGATATAACAGAGGTCAATAATTACAAGATAATCAGAAACGATGGCTTTGAGGAGTGAGTCCACAGTAGCTAAGACAGATTGAAAATATCAATTTAGAAATATATTAAAATATAAATGATGAATTGCGAACGTATTCCAAAAAACACCCGTTAATTACACTTGCCCCTCTCAATCCTCGCGATGCTTTTTATGGTGAAAGAACGGGTAACGCTAGCACGTACTACAAATGTCAACAATGTGAAAAAATTAAGTATGTGTGCTCTCTTTATCCCTGTCTGCAAATATGGTAAATTTCCCATGGGCCACCCTGAAGTCTACATTGGTCATAACTGATCAATTAAGTTTAAAAAGAACTGTTGAAGGAATCAAATGTAAAATATTACCAGCGAGAGATCTGTATCACTCCGCACTTCCAACAAAAATGAAGAGTAAATTAATGTCTGTTCTTTGTCGTACATGTGGTGAAGAAATGAATCAGGAAGAATGTACACATAATGTTGAAAAAAAGATCCTTAACGGGTACGTGGACTATTGACAAGATGTTGAAAGCTACAGAAAAAGTTTACGAAAACGTTAAATATATGATATATGGAAGTTTGATATTCATTAATATGACAAAACTGCAAATATTTCTGGCCTTACTCAAGAACATAAAGACCATGTTGGACTTTTTGAATTCGCTGAAATCCTGGATAACCTGGATTTGCTTAATAGCTTCTGGGGGAAATTTGGCCAAAGAGAAAACTGGCCAAGACTAGGATTTTCTGAGACCCAAGCGAACTGTCTGACAGGTTTGCAAAAACCTGAAATTATGTCAATACACCGCTCCCCATAAATGAAGAGGCATTTGAAAATTATGAACATAGGGACTAGCCCCTATCAACAGTAAAGGTAGTGATAGCCGCATATGTAACTGCACAGGCCAGGTTAAAATCATGTTTACCTCAATTAATTGGGTAACCCAGTTCTGGACTACGACACAGGCAGTGTTACATACGTGTCTAAGCCTGGTGTGTTCACAGGAGAATTCGTTGGGAATATGACTGACGAATTAGAATCATTCCGAAAGTTACATTATAGAGTTTGCATCTATCTGGTGGACCTAAAAATTATGCATAGTGTTTTCAACACATGATAATGAACAAAAGGTGATCTGTAAAGTCGACCATTACAAAAATCCTTTCAAGAACTCGTTTTACCCGTATCAAAACCTTGTCATTGATGCGAGTCGAATCTCTTTTCGACAGTACATTCCCTCGAAGCGACACAGGTTCGGAATCAAATTTTTCCTCCTAGTAGACTGTGAATCTGGACACATAGTAGATTTATATACACGGGATCTACAAAGGAAATAAAGGAGATCTACGTGAAATTGGGTAAATCGGGCGATATTGTTGGTACTCTTACTAAAAATTATTGGAACAGAGGACATCGCCTTTACACTTAACTTATACAGTCAGACATCATTTAGTTACTCAAACCATCCTCAGTGTAATACTCTTATTCAACAAATAAGTATTTGTTAATATTTCGAGTAATAGTTTTCAAAACAAAAAATCTGCTGCTGACTCTTTAACTCAGTTCATGAATTGTCTCTGGTCCATTTAAAACCATTCACTATCTTAAAAGAAGGTAACGTCAAAACCAAAACTTTAGCAAAAATACAAAATTATATTATTTGTCTTCTTCCTGGGTACTGCTAAAAGGATAGATCTATTACTCCGTAGAGATACTTGAACTGCAGCTGATATGCAAATTGCTAGAAGAACAATCGAAAATGCAACTCCATAGGGTTACACCCTGGTTGATATACGACCGTTCGAGATTCGTATCTCGTTTCCACGAAACGAGATTTTATGGGGGTGTGTCTGTTCACAAGGGAATGAACTTTTCACTGTAAGACTCGAGACAGTCTTCAATGGAAATTTAATGATTGAAAATTATTTCAATATTAAAAACCTATTTCAAGTAAACCATCTTAACGACGAAAAGAAAAAAAAAATTCTAAAAATTTGTGGCGAGTTTAGTGACATTTTCTATGACGTTTTCACGTTTTCACCATAGAAACCTTTCTTAGCGCTATCAAACACATCATTTGCACTACGGATGAAGAACCGATATATTGAAAAAAAACAAAAAAAATTGGTACGCATATAAATTAAAAGCTGAAATTCAGAACCAAGTACGCAAGTTACTCGACAACAAAATTATACAATCTTCCATTGGCCCATACAGTTCACGCTGGAGGAAAAAGAAAATTCTTGACCTTGCCCACGGCTTTTATTAAATTGAAATGAATCCTAAATCTATTGAAAAAACGGCATTCACAGTCGAAAACGGACATTATGAATATTTGCGCATGCCGTTCCGCTTAAAAAATACTCCTTCCACATTCCAAAGAGCTGATCATGTCCTTATGAAGTATCTACAAAATGGAGTTTTTACGAAAAAAACGTTATAATTTCGCAAGGAATTAAGCCTAAACTAGATAAGATTAAAGCCATACAACATTATCCGTTACCTAAATCAATAAAAGAAATTAAAAATTTCTTAGGCTTCGTAGGATATTCCGGAAGTACAAATTTTGCTAAAGTAGCCGCACTCATTACTAAATTTCTAAAGAAAAACATGAAATTAGATATCCAAAATCAAGAATAAAACGCTTTTCAAAAATTAAAATCGCTAATAACCAACGCTCCAATATTAGCTTACCCAGATTTTTCAGAACAATTTAAGATAACTGATTTTTTTATTTCCCACGGAAAACCTATTTCCTTTTACAGTCGTACATTAAATTCAGCTGAAAGAAGTTACTCTACAATAGAGAAAGAACTATTATCCATTGGTGAATCATGCAAGTAATTTTGTCCCTATATCTTCAGTCAAAAATTTATAATCGAAACGGCATAAACCACTAGTTAGGCTATTTTCTCTGAAGGACCCTAACAGTAGGTTAACAAAGTGAAGATTAAGATTAAGAAGAATACAATTACGAGGTAAAATACAAAAAAGGCAAAATGTTATAACACCCCGTGAAGTACGCTTTTGTATTAGACGAGTATCAGGTGTTTGCGGTAACAACGCAACCACAAATTACTCGAACTCGAATATTCGAAGAGTAGCTAGTCAGCATATAATCCTCACAGAAACGAATAGAAAAGATGAATTTGTTTACTCAAAAAAAAAAGGGTAAAACTTTATTCCTGTACAAATGAAATAGAGGCTTTTATTGGTCTTCTTTTAATTTTTGGAGCTATTCATAGCAACAAGGAACCAGTTTACGTTCTATGGAGTCAAGACCTAATTTTGTGTCGTCCAATAGCATCGGCTGCGGATCGGCTAGGTCCATGTGGACTATCATATGGGTCTGGGGATCGTTTTTCTTTTGGTTTCGTGCTGTTAAACTTATACATTGTCGTTTCTGAGTTGGCATGATGGCTCATCATGTGGCTAAGGCGGATTTGTGTTTCGCTGAGTAGCAGCATTTGACAGAATTCATAGTCCTGTCAGGATTGAACTTTCTTTTTGATTTGAATTCGTCGCCTTCTGGTTCTGGCTGAATGTCTGTAAACGGCTGGACCATTTCGGGATGTTTTTCCTTCAACCAATTTTCTTTGAGAATTTGTTTTTTTAGAGTGAAGCTACTTGAAAAAAAAAGGATAGTTTTAGTGATTTTATATATTTTACATGGTTTAACATTGTTAGAGAATACGACATTGACAATAAATAACTACCCCCATTTCACTTTTTGATGTGCAGCTTCTATTAAAATATCAAAATTACAAAAAAATAAAGACCCATAGGTTACTGTCAACACAAAAATGATTATTAAACCACTCAAGCTTTACGAAAATTTAGACTTGCGGTTTCTTTCGAAAATGATTCGGTCATCTATAGAGAGGAAAGAGGAGAAGATCAAGAAAGTCAACAAATCGCCGATATTAAGTCCTTTAATACATCCAATCACGTTATTAGCGATTCCACTTTGAGCTACATCCTTGATGCGCTTATAGATCAAATGATTAACCAAACAACTGAATTTCAGGAGCGTCGCTCAGATGTGTTTATTGTAGAAAATATTTTTTTTACAGTTTAATCAATAATTTAAGGTTTTTAGGTTGGTTACTTGAATTCATTTTGCATGTAGGAGTGAATATAAATAAATTTATTGTTTGCGGAGGCCCCTCTCACATCAGATTGCCCAAATACGTTGAAAAAAAAAGTTGTCATCAACGTTTATAACCAGGATCAGTGTTGTTTTCTATGGGCTCTAGTGTCAGCATTGTTTCCTGCAAGAGAAAGAACAATGAACACTTCATCGTACCCCTATTATTCCAACAATTTTAATATTGAAGGTATTAATTTTCCGGTTAATTACGAGATATTTCAAAGTTTGAATTAAAAAACAATATTTTTTATAGATGTCTATGGCTTAGAAAGTAAAAATAATAAGACGACTTATACTATAATGGGACCTTTGCATTATTCTCAAAAAAATTTGGTGCCCATGTAAATTTATTATTTGTACCAGACAAGTGCGAATTGTATAAAAAAATTATTAAGATTAGTTTCAAGTCAGATTTCTAAACATTGACACAAAAAATACTTTTGTGATGAAAGATTATTACTATATCAAGACGATCAGTGCAATCATCTCCAGATAGTAAGACCTTCGAGAGAGCTACGTAAAGATAAATGCGCAGTATTTGTACCAGAAAATATATTAAAATTTGAAAACCATGAATAAATGAGTGCCTTTCCTAGTTTATGCAGACTTTGGGTCGGTTTTAAAACCATAGACACCTGTCTACCTGATCCTGCAAACTTTTATAATATTAAAACTCACAAACATGAGGCCGATTCATTTGAGTACATAATAAAATGTTCATTTGACGACATAATTCAAGATAGTTTCTATAAAGCGCCTCTCAGAAGAAGAGATTCATGAATATGCATGCCGCCGTTTGTGGTATATATGAGAAACCGTTCCGATAGGGAGAAATAAAACTAAGCCACATGTTTGTGAAACAGCTATTTTCTGACAGTGGCAGGGTAGATGTTATAGGGCAAAACAAAGAAAAGTATATTTCTTTCTCAAAACATATACATGTTGGACTATAAGATGTTTTAAAGAAAACATTTTTAAGGTTACGTTTTATATAGTTTCAAATTTATGGCTTATTCACCACATAATTTAGGTGAAAATTTGATATCAGACTTATTTTACCAAATATTTTTTTTCCTGATGAATCAAAATATAAGTTAATGTATCAAAAGGGTATATTTCCGTATCATTTTGTAGATTCTCTAGTTAGACTTCATTGCTCAGCAAAGATGAATTTTATAATGAGTTAAACGAAGAACACATAACTGATGCGGTTTGTAATAGAACTCAGGAAGTGTGGAAGTTATTCGGCTGTTGTACTTTAGGAGAATATTCAGACCTTTACTTGAAATCTGATGATTTACTATAATGGATTTCAGAATTTCCGAAAAATTTTTTCAGAAAAATATAAATTAGATCCAGCTCAGTACTTTACTACACCTGGTTTAGCATGGGACGCTATGCTAAAGTTAACGGGTGTTAAGAACCCATATTTCTTTACCTGCTCTTACACTAAAATGGTTAAGTTAGAATATTTGTGCCTCAGATTGTACTTTAGTTCTACGTTATCTACCTTTCTCTGTCACCCGAATACTTTCTCGCTTCCTAATTTGCGCACCTAGCTTAGTTTTCACCCGCCAGAAGTGTATGCTCCTGTATCAATTTTTGTTTTCCGAGAGGTAAAATACCGAAAAATTATGTGACTGTTATAGATGAGGTGACATTCGATATAATGTCTACATGGTCGTGCTTCTTTGTTCACCGTTTTTTAACTGCTGAGAATTTTTTTTATTCTCATAAATTAGTTATTTTTTATAACTCCCTAGAGTTAGTTTCGTCTGAGAATAGTTGAGTCCTCTAGTATCAAAACCCCTTAAATCCGTTTTTGATGAAGAATGAGATATATGCATCACAATATTCCTAATTTTAGTAGGAATATTTTGAAGCCTATATCTCATTTTTCATCAAAAACGGATTTAAGGGGTTTTGATACTAGAGGACTCAGTTGTCTTAGCTGAGAGAAGAACGAAATCTCGAAACTTTTTCTGAGACTGGCTGGCGCTCACTTGAAACAACAATGATAGTAAGTGATTGTTGCTGTTTTTATTCTGAGCTATCTGAGGACTACATACAAATAATACCACATCATATACGTACACATAAAAAAAATAATTACAAACAATATATTGAACGCCTGTCTTTTACCAACATCGGCTAAATCTTCCAAATATTGGGCCAAGATTCAATATCTTACCCATATCTTGTGCTACTGAGGTAATAACATCTTCATTTATGACGAAAGTTTTCCCCTTCTAGGTTCAGTATAAATCTTTAGGGTGACATTAATAAAATCGTCTGAATTTTTTCAATTTTTTATATGATCAATAAGCATCGCCTTTAAAAAAATTGTAATAAAAATATGTAAGATAGTATTTTTTTACACTCTGTATTACGACCCTATTTTAAATATTACGAGTTTTAAGTTAGAAATAAGGCACATATTCGCTCGGCATAGCAATTGGTATTTGTAAAAAGCTCGAGTGGCTAGTTAACGCCCAATGTCTTTGTTTAGAATTTAGATTATAAGTTTCAGACAGACTCTTTTATCTAAACTTTGAAAAGAGATCACTTTTACGTATGACTGTGCTGTGAAAACGTTGCGACTGTGCCACAATTGAATATTGGATATTAGGTGAGTTCTCTCGCTGAGTATACCTGTTTAGTTAGCTTATTCATTTGGAAAGTAATTGTTAGTTATTATTCTATTTTACGTTGTCAATTTTATTGAGAAGTTAGATATTTGATTCGACGAGTATCTGTAATGTACCTCTTAAAATTATTTACGTTACGCCTATGTATAATTATCATTCTCTCTAAAGTTTAAGGAAAATTTGTATATTAATGTTTACTTATTCATTTGATATTTCCTGTTATTGTGTAGGTTAAGATAAGAATATTTTGTGCACTATTAGTAAGGAAGTAATTATCTATATATGAATCCTTTGTGCTTAATCGTAAGTTAATGTTGTAGATATATCAAACCAATTATTTGTTTACCTTTCAGCGACAGCAGTCTAAATAATTGTAAATACTGTACATTAAAATCTGGTTGTACGCCAGTGATGTTTTTTCCTGTTGAATTGTATACAATTAAAACCTCTCTGCCAAAACATTCATTTATAATCAATCAACAAAACCAAGATATAACATCGCTGATATCAAAATTTATTATATTCAACAACTACCTCTCATAGTAATAGTAAAGTGTTATTCAAGTTATTAATAAAATATTAAAGAAGAAAAGGTGTCAGTGTCTCAATCCCCATGACAAGGAGAGGTTCCATTACAAAAAAATTGGTGTCAGAAGTGGGATCCAACAAGCGGAAAATCCTTCGAATTTTGGAAGAAAAAACTCAACTGCAGAGAACTTCAAGTGAACATTGTTCAGAATTGAACCCAGTCATCGCAGGAAATCTACCGGCAACCCTCGTTTTCAGGAACAAGACTGCCGCAGGAATCGCACCAGCCAGATGAGGTCCGGCAATTCCGTATCAAACCAACAACAAAAGATTCCATTATATATCATTAATTAGATTGCATATTCTTTTGAAGATATAATTAAGTGTCCTCTGCATATATTAGTAAAGTCATATTTCGGGATATACTCAGTAATAGTAAAATGTCATTTGAGGGTTGTTATAGGAAGGATTATTTTGTGTTAGTAACTGTTGATGAATTGCTATTATAAACTGGGGTGCTAAATCTGCACAATTGATTGGTCAGTTACTAGTAAGTTCAATGACATTTGATGTGAATAAGTTTTCTATGCATTTGAAGCATTTTACTGTTTTACTCGTCAGTACTGACAGTGTACAGATCCAAGGATAATATTTTTGAATGAGTCTTGTGATGTTTTTGTCACGGTACTCAGGTGGGGTGCATCGCGAGTTTGCCTTTTGCATCGTTAACACCTGGTGCTGGTGGGTCGGAAGAGTGTCCTCAGGCTAATCAGTGCCACAAGACGGAGACACTCTGGGTGGTGTTTTGAGAGTTTGTCCCTAACATCCATTGCACACCTGGAGTTGATACCTGGAGCGGCGTTTAGAACAATATGAAAATGCTTAGATCTGTTTAGATGTTTAATATACATAATAGTTTAGTGATACTTAATATCACAGTTGCTTATTGATTGTGCAGTAGATATATCACAGCCTGTATAGGTTTAATGTTAAATGGACACAGTCATAATTACAAACAGAGGCGAAGTACACTGATATACTCAGTAGTTTATCGATTCATTTGTTAACTAGATAATAGGGTGCTCAGGTATGCTTTCAAATCATTTACATATTTAGTACACTAAGAAAGGATCACCTCATCTCACCATCACAATAGCCAAGGCCTGACCTGCCACGTCAAGAGGCTATATCTGACAGAGGTATTTACGTTTTTCTTTACTTACACATATATTTACGCCCGCAAGATAGGTAACAAATGTTCACATATTTTCAACGACAACTGATTTCAACCCGTCTTACCATTTTCAACCCTTTATATCCCCTTGCGAAAAATATCAAAGCTTACAAATAAAAACAATATAGATTACTCAAAATTGCAAGTACAAACGACAAACGATTCTCTAGAAACTATAAATGTACCAAAAGTATAAACAGCTGAAACGGCTAAAGAAAAACCAAATCTTTTATTTGAGATTGAAAAGTATTTGAATATAAAGACACTAACAGAATTTGAAACCAGTGGAATTAATTGGAATGGTCGATTAGAAAATAGGGATTATTTCATTTTTGGAAGAAAATGAAGGATCAAAATAACAAATCGACTCTTAAACTCTACTACTGATCATGAAGCTACTTTAAGTTCCAATATGCCAGACTTAAGATAATGATAACGTAGATCTAGAGCTTAATTGGATATCTTTTTTTACTTACTACTTATAGAATGGATAACAAACTATTGGCATACACAACTCGCGAAAAACTATTTTTAACTCCATTAGTCGATAAGTATAATATAGCTGAAAGTAAAAGAACTGGTGCTGCCACAATTAAAAAAAAATGGGACAAAGAACATACGAATATAACTCTCAGGCCCATATTATTACTAATAAGAGGAAAGCCGAACAATTGAGAAAACTATGGAATAATTTGAAACAAAGGTAAGTTACTAGTAAAAAATGTATAATTTGCCATATTTATTTACATCTCAAGCTAAAGGAAGAAGAAACTAGTTATTTAAGAGATAATTTATCTATTTATAAATTGTATTTTTTTTTTTTGGAAAAGTAAGGAGACACGCACCAAGGAAATATAATATGTTGGAAACTGGAGAAGGTCTTCCAGTAAAAAAAAGGAAGACTCGGTTATGGAAGCTGTAGCTGTATCGGCCCCTCATATGAATGTGACTTTAGAACGTCCATGGGACAGTACATCCCAGTTTGAAGATAACCAACTTCCATTGTGTAAGAAAAATACTTATATTACTCAGGATTCTGATATTGCGATACAGTCAGGAACTACTGCGGATACAATCACAGAATCGTTAATGGATACATTTTCCCCCAGAGCTCGTACTTCGAGTGCGACTAGTTTTTCCCGAGCTGCTGCTAGTAGGTATTGTTATATGTACAAAGTGTATTTGAATAGTTTTAAATTTACGGTTACTATAGACTAAGTGTATTAGGATATAAATTGTTCTTGAAATGTATGGTACAGATGTTACTTCTCGACAGGCAAAACAAAGAGTGGACTTTTGGACACAGAACGTAATCTCCGTTTGAGAAACATGAGAGGAGTCATTGCACAACAGGCAGAATTACATGAAATAAAAATGAAAATCGAGAAAAAACAGCTAGCTGTGGCATCTAGCATATTTAGAAAAACATAAGGCAGACGAGGATTGTACGGTTCTGACGTACTAAATTAAGGGTATTAAAGCTGGAATTACCTAGCACCCCTCCCGTCAGCATATTTTGAAACACATTACGCTAGAAGCATAGCTTTATAAAACGATGCCTCATTGGTCAATTCGTAATCGTACAGTGTTGGTTCTACGCCGGCGCCGCACGAGTAAGGTTTGTTTAGACCAAAACACTTAACCAAACTTCTTAACAATTTGCAAATCTTAAGCCGATTTGGCGCGTTTTATGTGTGTTCAGTGTTTTTACAAGTGAATATTATTCCTATTCACGTTCTGATAAAAACCATTTTATTACATAAAATACGCTGTGAGGCTCTATTTTATTCTAGATATTTATTAAGTTGTGATTATTCAATAATTATGAACTACGAGGATATTTTAAGTTTTACACGAATAAGTGGTTATCAGTGTGAATTAGAAGAAACCAACGAAAAATATTTTATTTTGCGTATAAATATTAATGATAGGAACGAAGCTGATAGTTATTTAAACTTGTTTGAAGCACATACATTAACGAAGTGGATAAGAAATGGGGAGTTGGCAAATCCAGAAAGGTATGTAAACATAAGTATTTAGGTACTCGAAACAGTATCCCGACTACTAATATTCTAAATATTTCTTTCGTATTACAGGGTCGTTTATCATAAATACTATATGTGCCAACATAGTGCTGTAAATAAGAAGTGTAGTGCTCATAAAACCGAATTTAACACAGGCTGTACTGCAAAACTAGATATAGTCATAAAAAAATGTACTCCGGCTACGAAAAGAAATGACAAATATTTGAAACTGAAACCAGCACTCTGTGGAAAAATTAAGATAGATATAATACATAACCATACTATAGGAACAAGTGGTTCTCTAAAATATTTGAAAATGTCTAATGAGGTAAGGTGTGATTTCTGTCACTTTGTTTATGATAAATATAGGTATTGTATGAATTTTATTTATAATTGAATTTATTTTTTGATATTGTAGACGAAGCAAATATTTGAACAGTATTTTGACAATGGAATGAGTGCTTCTGAGGCTTTTCGCTATCACGAAAGCATGTTAATGTTTAATGAGAAGCCATGGGAGAAGTTAGCAAATGCTTCAATTAATCCCACGAAAAATGTTGTATATTATCTACACAGGCAATGGACATTGAAAAATTATGGAGCAGTTTTTGAACCTATCCCAAAATTGCAAGAGAAACTTACGTTTTATGAAACGAGAGGTGAGTTTATATGCATACTGTAGTGGTTTTTAATACTGTTATATTGATTATTTAGAAAATAGTATGAAATTGTTCATTTCTTTGAGCTTCTCCCCATTGAGAAGTCAAGTTTTATATTTTTTTAATTCAATTATTAGTAAAACAATATCAAGTAATAAATATTATTTTTTAACAGGAATGAAAGTGGTATTGGCAACAAATCCTTGGGCAGTAGCAGTAGTTACTCCAATAATGCAAAGAGCGCAGCAGTTGAATTCTTCTAAAGAGATTATATTTTGTGATAGTACTTCCAGTTGCGACAGTACTGAAACTACTGTTACTATTTTGCTAACGGTTACCAAAGCAGGTGCTATTCCAATAGCTGTTCTTTTACATGATGGACAGTCTATAGCTAGTTATGAGCAGGCCTATGGTTTGTTAAAGAAAGCATTTCCCTATTGTTTTGGGGGGAATACGGTAAGCAAATATATTTTTTTAACAATCCAAGTATATAGGTACTCTGAAACTGAATAACTAAAAAATGAGTAACATTTATGAATGAAAAAAATTGCATAAAACCACAATGCAAATATATAATTAAAAATATGTTTGTGTTATCTGGAAATGATTAGATAAGAATGCAATGGTGTTTAGATGAATTACAGAAAAATTACTCATGTTGTGGAAATAATATATAATTTTTAATTTTTGACATTTTCTAGCAACCACTCAAAATCAAACTACACAACATACAAAAATAAGGAGAAAATATTAGAAATTTGTAAGTATCCAGTATGTGTGTCCAAAACTGGTGTTATTCATTATATAGGCATAGCATGCAGAACAGGTGGTTGGCTTTGTAGGGTGTGGTATTACTGTAACAAAAAATTGTGTTTTTTTATCAGGTACCTACTTTATAAAGTGTATGATTGGCTTTGTTTAATATTAGTACATATAAAACAATTTTGTTACACATGCCTTGTGTATCAAAAGAGTTAATAGTTAAATTTTCGGTGAATATTCTATAAAAATTGTAATAATTTGATACCATAATTTGAGCAATTGCTTAAAAAATCATAATGATAGAATGACTACATGGACATATATTCTTATATTAGGTTTGGGCTATTTCTGCAATAAAGTAACATTGTACAGGTATCATTTTGTCTGGTTGTGGTTAATAGAAATATTCATATTTAGTATGTTAGGTAATGGAAATTAAATTGTAGGAACCATCATGTTTTATGACAGATGACTCTAAAGCTGAAAAAGCTGCATTGGCAAATGCTTATCCACAATCAAGACAACTTCTCTGTTTTTTCCATGTTTTGCAAAAGGAATGGAGGTGGTTATGTGAAAAGAAAAATGGAATTCCATTAGAGAGGCGACAGTTTTTGATGAACTTGTTTCGTAAGGTGAGATTAGTTCTGTAGTTAATTTGGGGGTAGTGTAAATCTACAAGAGGTATATGTTTAAGTTTACAGTAGAATTACATTTATAAAACAATTTACAGCAGATGTATATGAGTACTTTAATGAACATACAATTTTACATACATTAGATGATATATGTATTTTTCTTTCATTTATAGGTTATGTATAGCGAAACAGAAGATGAATTGAATATGATGATACTGAACTTCAAACAGTCATCTCAAGATTTCCCTAATTTTATTAATCGTTTTGAAAAATTTTATTTGAGATCACACGAATGGTTATACGTTCACCGTAAAAACATTATCATTAGGGGTAATAACACCAACAATTATGCCGAAGCATCTATAAGAATATTAAAGGATATAATTCTCCACCGAACAAAAGGATACAATTGTGTGGCTTTAGTAGATTTTATTTGTTTTGTCTGGGAAGAATATTTCAAAATTAAATTGTTGGATTATGCACATGACAGGAGGAATAGTATTCGAAATAACTATTTAAAATTATGTTCAAGAATGGTATCTGTAAATCCAAGCGATTTGTGTGATTTGGGAAATAATTTGTATAAAATAAGTAGCACCAAAGACTCCTCGGTGCACTATACTATTGATGTAGAAGTAGGACTATGTAGTTGCCCTTCTGGCATAAATGGAGCTTTTTGCAAGCATCAGGCTTATCTACATAAGCAGTTGAATATACCTTTTGTAAATGCTCCTGCAGTTACTTGTGAGGAACGTAAATCTTTGGGAAAATTAGCATTAGGTCTCGAATGTCCTAGCGATGATTGGTTTATGGATTTAACTCATACGACTCATTCCTGTAATTCAGTTTCAAGTAGCCAAACGTTAGAATCGGATCATGTTAATCCGCAAGCAGCATATACGGAAGTAATTCTTAGCAACTCGCCTGATGAAGAAAAGCGAAACAAGGATGATGCCATTTTACAGCTGTCATTGGAATTAGATAGAGTTAAAGCACTTGCCAGTGAAGTACCTAGTACTTTGATACAGAAGTTTACCAAGAAACTACAGAAAATGAAAAATTTCCAACAGTTATACTCAGCACTTAACGTTCCAACCAAAACTTCGATTAGGAAACAGTCAAAAATTAAAGTTCAGCCTACAGCTATATCCAGAAGAAGGCCAGGAGTAACTCGTGGTAGTACTAGGATACCATCAGGAAGACCATTCAGTGGCGTGAAGAATAAAGTAAAAAGGAAGCATAATATAAAATTGAATATCTTGGCAAATCAATCGAATGCTGTACTTCATGGTCGTGCTCATTAGTATAAATAAAAACTTTGACCTAAACAAGTTCTAAATAAATATGGAAACAGTTCATGGAGCACGTGATTAGTAAAAAATAAATGGATATATCAAAGAAGTTCATAAAAAGTAAGTGGCAAATGGACATTACTACTTAGATGTTACTAATTTTTTTTTTTATATGTATTACACCATCGATGGCCAAACTTAAAACTCCAATCCTGTTCTATTAAATGCACGGTGGTTGCAAAGAATTCAGACTACTACCCCAAGATACAAACCTTTTTCATATCGAAAAAATGTAGAACACAGAAAAGACATCAAAAATAAATAGTCTTGACAATGGCACATAATATTTTGTCCAAGCATGGTAAAACCTAATTTTAATTTGAATAAAGAAGAAACTATGAGGCAGAACATTTGGAAAAAAGTACTATGTATATATATTATGTATTATTTCTACATTATTAGGCAAATAAATGTCAAATGAAATTAAAAAAAAATGAGAATATTGTACATAATCTAGTAACATCTTTTCATTTAGCTTTTTAGCACTCCAGAAGACAGTAGCAGAGGGACTACCGAAACGTCAGCGAGTTCAGGCCCATTTCCATAAGATAAATAAGCGAAAAAAATTTTGAAGATATGTATGAATATACCTAGAGTGCAATATAGAATGGGAATAGAATTATTATTGTACCTATATTTAGTATATGTATTTGTTACTGTATACAGTCTGTGTCACGATAGAAAATTTATTTTGATATTCGACAGCAAGAACGGGGTTGATTACTTAAAAAACTTTTATCACGAAATATTAAATTTGAAATTTGTTATTTATGTCATAATGTCACATTATTTATCATTGTGAATTTATTTTTGAGAAGAATAGAGGTATTTTGAGTTTGCATTACTTTTTTGGACATTTTAAAAGTTTCATTCTTTTATTTTGTAGGTAGATATTTTTATGGCGGATGTGCCAGCATAAAATGAATTTATATAAAAATAAAATTGTTTGTCAAAATAAATTTTCTATCGTGAAATGGAGTTTATCTATTATTCTATATTATATTTATCTAATTATTATATATTACAATTATTAGATTAATTATTTATCTAATTGCTTTTTATTTCATATAAATTTGTGTATATCTAAATAATTATCTCGTAAGTTTCTTCCAGGTTGCTCTTATAAGTAGTAATTAAACGTGGCGATTAAAAAATAAAATGTTACACAAAAATTCACTATTTTAATTTATACAATATTTATAAGCAATGTTTCCTTATTCCTAATCCTAATCTATCTAATTTAATAAAATACTGACAATTAGTTATCGTAATCATAGGTAAGTAGGTACATTTTTAAAATTATTTATAAAAAAAAATAAATAGGTACAAATTTAAATAGGACAATAAAAAACATTTCAGTTATTGCCACTGTCTCAAATGTCGATTGAATAATTTATACTCTTGAAGTTAAATCATTAAAGTATTTTTGACAATATATAGTCATTTATTTACATATTAGTGGTTTTTTAATTCTGGCTAGAGTACTTTACATTCTAATTACATACAACTCCTATGGACAGTTACGCAATACGTGTGAATTACTCATTAATGCATTTAAAACTCCCGCCACTAATCCGAATTCCGAAACAACCAATGACGGCTCACTATTTAGTCTAATGCTTCTAGCGTCCTGTGTTTCAAAATATGCCTCCCGTCACGGTAGTTTTAGGTCCGTAGTTTAGGTAAAAGAAATGTACACTATCGACAGTCAGTCTGTAACGAATCTTTAAACCATCAACTTGCAAGATAGAAGATAGAAGAATAAATTGTTAACTAGTAATCAGTACAGTTTGTTCTTTATTTAAACCATTTGAACATTCGACCTACGGGTCAAACATTGGTCGAAGGAGACGTAATAATTCCTTTAAGTTAATAACCAAATAGTAAAGAATTAGTTACAACATTTATTAGGTCCTTTTCAATTGTATTAAATCAAAGCATCAGGCTACTCACATCATCATGCCACGAATTGATGAAGTAAAAATTACACTAAACACTATTGATGAAAAATTATCAGGAATAGAAGAATTCGTAAAAAAATTTGATGCAGCTAAAACAAGTATTAGTAGATTAAAAGCACGCCAACAAATTCTTGATGGCATTCGAAAGGAGTTTGAGGAAACGCAATATGAATATGAGATTTTGGACTCAAAATCTGATCAAATTAAAAATAAACATACGGGTCAAACAAGGACATTATTATAGATATTATATTATTTTGCAAATATTGTAGAATGTTTCATATTTAATAAGCATTTTACTGCTGTTTAGCACTACAGAGATGTGACTATTGTTGCAACTATGAAAAGAATTGGATATTCATCATCTCCCCATTTTGATGCAGCTCGTATTATTTTTGAAACAGAAGCAACACTAGGCCTTTTACCCGAATCTCAACTTGGATACCCGACTACCATATCTGGTGTCTCCGGTCTTCCAACGGTCATACTGGAGCAAACATTGTCTTCAGTAGACACTGGAGTATTCGATTCCGCCTACCTGGTGTACCCGATTTGCCAAGACCTCCTACCTCCTACCACACATACTGTTGAAGCAGGGTACCTGCATGTTGGTTGCTGGTTGCCCAGTGTGGAATTCAATAAGCTTTTTTTTTCAGTAAATCAACTTACTATAATAGCATTTGCAATAGTTATTACGTGTTTATCCATTGAATAATGTTTTATAGACTCTACCGACGCGTACGCCTATTTTTTTTTCTAATATCAAGTATTTTCCAAACCTAAAAAAAATTACCAGAGAATTGGGTTTACAGGAAGAACCAGACTAAGCAAAAGTCACTGAAGAGTTTAATTTGACAACTGATTCTTCAAATGGAAGAATTTTTATCGAGATTTTCGCAGTTCAGAGAATTATCGTTAACGCTCAAGTTTGTTATGTATCCTGATGTAGCGTCGCTTGATAAATTAAACGTCCAAATTTGATTGGTTGGAAATTGAAGACATTGAAATGCAGCTGACTGATTTCCAATCTAGTTCAATATGGGATCAAAAATTTATCGAAAGAAGAGTTGGAATTAAATGAAATAGAAACACTATCAGGCAATGAGTAAAAATGCCAATATCAAATTTATGGAAACTTGGAATTCAATTCCAGATACATTAACTGTATCAAGAACTGTTTGTCGGATGACTCCAGTCCAGCCTGCATTCTGCTAAAAGTAACAAACTAATATAACAACCTAACATAAGTTAGTTGGCATCTAATTTGCAACAGCAGAAGTCGCGCTAACTTTTTCTTTCATTTACATAAACATAAACTGTTAATGTTACTATTGCTGTACAAAAATGTACATTTCTGGTTGCAAATAATAGGTTTTAAATAAGAGTTGATAGTATTGTTTTACTTTTTCTCATTAATCACATTTCTTTTAAAATATTTCTTTAGAAAAAAACTCACGTAGATCAATAAAGGTTCGCCATCCCCGATATATTCCATATATTTATTTTTGGCAACGACACATCTGGTAGATGAAAAAAACGGACTACCTTGTCAAAATCAAAGTTGTTATTCCTATTTCTTCGATTAACCAATCAATCCATACAGGATGATAACAGTTTGGCTGAAATTAATGCATTTAGTATTTTTAGGACATTTTAGGAATTTATTCTGTAGACGAAAAAACCACTAGATATTGCTGAAACAGAAGAACGCATCGCTGTCTGGCCTGTTCTTACAGAATTGAGGGGATGTGTTCAGTCAATGCATATATCATCTACCTGTCAACACAGATCAAGTAGATAGAATTAATTTTTTTGAAAATATTGGTCACGACCACTTCCTTCTTTGTGAAAGATTCATGAAAACAAATTTACCGAGAGCTAAAAGTCGGAATTTTTAGAATTTTGACGATGAGATCTTCTAAATTGCTTTGGGTGTGTCTGTTACCCCGAGCTTGGTGGGTAAATCTCGTACACTTCTACCTCTTACAGTTGGCCGAGCTACCTACAAAATCGCCCGGTGAACATACCCCGCTCGGCAGAAAAACCGCAGCACAAATTTCGCTACAGCCCCTTTTAGGATGTATCTGCCGAGACGACTTTTGTATAGTTTATCTGGTAGTTTTACCGCTGCCTCCAGGCCAGGTAAAAAATGAACAGTTGAAACGAAAAGAATTTTAAACAAGACTGATGAGAAGACATTTTTATCTTTGGTGGACACATACTGTAACAAATTGGAGATTGCAAATGAAACAGATTTCTCAAAATATTTTAAAGAGTAATTATGAATATTATGTAATATACTCGTAATGTGACGTTTGTTAATATCTGTTATTCGTAGGAATTATTTCTAACAAAACAGAATGGAAATGTGGGCACATTGTTATAGGAAGAATTTAATTTCAAAGACTGATAAAAGTGAGGATGAGAATTTATCGTCTGATGATGACCACCAAAAAAATGAGCGGTTTTCTGAACAGTTTACTATGTATGAATCATCCGACAACGAAAGCAACGTTTCAGCAACTGAGGAAGTCATTGTTGATGAAACTGAAAGCGAAGATGAAAGCAACGTACCACTCTTTGTTCTCTATTGTTGAAATCATTAAGATATAATTACCCAAATAAGATATCCATACTATTGTTTACTCCGCGGGACCTGGACGTCGGAGTCTTAATTACACATATATTTACATTGTACAGTATCCCTTTTGTTACGGCTATGATTGTTTTCCCAATAGTTATGTATAAATAATCATACACTGTGAGCATCAAAAAGAATACCAACCAACGTCAGTCAGTAAAAGTCGATTCATTCATGTATTTATTACATTATTCATTGTAAGTCAACTAATTCATCAATATTCAAATCATCACTACCATTACGATAAATACCACAGAAGATAAACGTTATAACATTTAGTGTACCAGTCGAAATAAAAGTATAAAAAAAAACAACCAGTCTCAATCGACCTCATCGGCATTACAATGAAATAGATTTGAAGAAATTAAACGGTTTCTTCACTTCAAAGATAATACACTGCAAATTCCACAGGGACAACCAGACCATGATAAACTTTTCAAGATCCGTTCATTGCTAGACAAAATTACAAAGGAAGAACACATGGCCGTAGACGAACAAATAGTTCCAATAAAAGCTCGATCCTCTCTAAAACAGTATAATCCCAAGAAACCACATAAATGGGGATATAAAGTATTTATTCTAAGTGGACTGCCCGGATTTTCTTATGATTTTGAATTTTACTCTGGAGCTACTACTCTCAAAGACGATCAGCCAGACCAAGTAGCAATGTCGTAGTAAAATTTTCAGAAACAATTCCCAGAAATCAAAATTTCAAACTTTTTTTTGATAACTGGTCTACGAACATTCCGCAGTCATATGTGTATATCGATGACGATAATTAACAAAGACAGGAAGCAGCAATATGTCAACAAGGCATCAGGATGTGGCTATCTGCCCATTGTTTACCCATTGTTTTGCTTTCTCTAATTTGTCTGCAAACTGTTACTCATTATTAGATTTACATGTTTATTGTTTAAAGTTCATTAATCACAGACAAAGAGATTTCATATAAAATCTCTTGCCAATGATGAATCAATATTCATTCTAATAAGTTTAGTTGTACACGTTAGACTAATGTAATGTACCAACTCTACCTTCCATGTTACGCCTATGTATTATATCGTTAATATTAAAATAAGATGTATTCCTTAGTAATTAGTTATTGATTTTAAGTTAAGTAGCTGATTATCTTAAACATTATATACAGGATGATCAAACTGACTGGGATAATTGGATCGATTTCGCCATGTAATCATATAACACAACAACGCACACATCCACGAATTTCACTCCATGTGAGTTAATGTTTGGAATAAAACCAAACCGCCCCAGTAGTATCTTAAAACCACCCGAATTTAAATATACCTATGATAACTATCTGGATAACCTCACCTAAAAATTACAAAAATCACGAGAAATAGCTAGGAACAATCTATTACAATCTAAACAAACAAACAAAGGTTATTATGATAAATACGTAAGAGATGTGAATTTCTCAGAAGGTCAATATGTTTTTTTAATAATAATAACAATAATAGTGAAATTCTTCGAAGGTCACTGGAACTTAATATCATATATCTATTTAAAACCTTTTTCAGATAAACTGAATTTTGTGGAATCAACCTTTCGAAAAATCATCGAACTCTGTAAAGATCAAACCCTAATTGGAAATTTAAAATTATGCGACACACCCCTGAAATTATTGCAACAAACCTTACCTTCTCTACTCAAAAGTGATCAGACGTTAAAAGACATTATTGGTTATCAAACTCACAAACAAAAGAGGGCACTTTTTAATGCCATAGGTTCAGTCTTTAAAACTCTTTTTGGAACTTTAGATTCTGACGATGCCGAAAGATATAATGAAGCCATAAACAAAGCTGAAGGCAACGAGAAAGAACTACTTCAATTATTGAAATAACAAATCCAAGTTGTAAAAACAACTATTTCAAATTTTAACAATACAATAACGAATCTCGATTATAACAAAAATATATTTGATGAAAATTTCGAATTAATTACGAACTATACATCCAAAACGCAAAAACAATATTTTAATTTAGAATTCAAGCAAAGAATTGAAGAACATTTCTCTTTATTAACATTATTCATCGCTGAATTACAAAATGAATATTCAAACCTAGTAAACTCCATTCTATTTGCGAAATCAAATAATCTTCATCCTTTAATAATTACACCAGAACAATTAATACAATTGTTTATGACCCTTACTCATTTACCAAATTCCGCAAACTATCCTTCATCACTAACTTTAGCAAATGCACACAAATACCTCGAAATTCTATCTATAAAATATAAATTCGTAGATAACAAAATTATCTTTGTCATCAGTATTCCCTTAGTGAATACAGTTCAGTATACTTTATATAAACTAATATCATTGCCTGTTTACCACCCAAGATTAAATCAATTAACACCTATATTACCCTCCATGAATTACTTAGCGCTTTCAGAAAATCGAAATGTTTATACCACATTTGATAAATTAGAATTTTGTCATTCTATAACGTAGAAACCTTAATGTGCGAAAGTCCGTCACCACTATATTTCACTCACGTCAGACCAATTTGTGATACCGAACTACTAAACTCTATCCTTCATTTACCTTTAGATTGTGATGTTAGGATAATACGTACTATAGTTATCTAAACCAAATAGCTTGATATATGTTTTACCGAATCCTACCGACATAACAATTAGTTGTACCCCTGGAACGCCAGTAACTATTGTATTAAACAATACCGGAATTTTAACAACGAACGATAATTGCAAAGTTTACACAGGATTAACCATTTTAACCTCCGACACAAATTCAAAAGAAAGCTCATTCCAATCGATTATTCCTGAGTTTCAACTTCCTGAAGAATTACGACGATTCCAAATCAAAGATTAACCTTACCAAACTACATCTAATACCACTTCAATTAAATAACCTAAATAGAGAAGCCTTAAAACTAGCTAGCCATAAACTAGATGATATTGAAAAAAACGCAGAGAATCTTAATCTTTCACAATTTCCAAATATTCATAAGAATGCTTATTTCGTGAATGCTTTATATATTTTGTACCTTAATAAAAATTTTAATTACATACCTATTTTATCGAATTGCAAAGTATTTGAAACAAAGATGTTGTAAGAATAATACTCACTCTAGTAACTGTAGAAAAATTACGAATTGTCTCACTTTAAATATCTGTCAATCCGATCGTAAGGAGACCACTAAGTTAAAAATATATTGCCCAATTAAAGGCGCAGATTTAGAAATGTCAGATGTAGACTCAGATAGACCAATCTCCATTCGAAGAAGCGAACGCATAGCAAAATTAAAAGAAGATTTGTAATCTATTCTTTTAATTTTTTCCTTTAAGAAGGGAGGTGTAATGTACCAACCCTACCTTCCATGTTACGCCTATGTATTATATCGTTAATATTAAAATAAGATGTATTCCTTAGTAATTAGATATTGATTTAAGTTAAGTATGTGTACTAAAATAAGTAAACAAGGGATGCTCCGGAAGTAAGCAACAATAACAATTATTACTGATTCTCATTGTCTATTGCCATTAAGAATCGATAAACTATTTATTCAACTAGTTATCTACTATTGATGCTTGCATCTTGGAGACTAATTGTCCGAACGTTAATTACATTTATATTTTCATTTGTCTAAGATCCATTTGTACGACTATGGTTGCTTTCAAGTTCTTTCAAGTTCTATATAAACTCAGAGCAGTAAGACTAGACAATCAATCATTATTATTAATTCCTTCATTCAATTATTAAAATATTCTTCGAACTAAATACATTTTCAACGATCTCTAGTATTAAGTTGTATTAAGTGTAACCTTAGTAATAAACAAAAGTGTATAAAGATACAGTGCATTTATTTTAAAAAGGAAACCCATTACAATACACACCGATTATATAAGGAACAATATCCGGATTTAAACTGTTCGTTTCTACCGCAAGATATTCCCAAAAGAATTTCCTAATTTAAAATTTCGCCCACCAAGGAGTGACACATGCCGAGTTTGCGACAAAATCACACGTGAAATAAAAGGGGAGCTATGCACAAGCCCAGGAGCACGTCAAAAACTGGATCTTCATCACCGAAAATCGCGACAAGCCATAAACCTAATGAAGCAGGGTGTGGCTGCTTCACAGTTGCCTGGAGCTCAGACATGTTGTTTATCGGTTGAATTTCAACAGGTTCTTTTTGTACCCACCTGAACACACAACGATATGTTTTATTTAAGTCAACTTAGCTGTTACAACTTGGGCATCTATTACAGCAACTCAAATACTGCATATATGTGCAACTGGAACGTGGGAACGGCTGGCAGAGGAAGCAATGAGATTTCTTCCTGTATACTTAGATTTTTAAATAGTTCAGTAGTTGAACAAAAACGGCTTGTTCTATGGACTGACAACTGCGCAGGCCGAAATAAAAATAAAGTTATGATTTTCATGTTTATTTTTTTTTGGTAGCTCATGGAATATTTGAAAATATTCAACACAAATTTTTGGTTAGTGGACACTCGCTCATGTCGTGTGACCGTGAATTTTCGCTTATTGAGAAGCGCAAATGAGTAATGAAAGCTATAGTTCCTCGTGATTTGCATGATGTTATTAGATCTGCAAAATATAACCCGCCTTTTGAAATCATAAATATGGAATCTTTTGGATTCTGGAATCTTAAGGAGGCCGCAGAAAACCTTAAAGATACTAAAAGTTTTATACAGAGAGATCGAGAATGATTGACCGGATTCTGAACGTACCCTGTCTCAATTGCTATCAAAACTGATTTCCGTTTGCTAAAATTACTTTTTTTTCCGTGCAATTTCATGGTGTTCTGTGGCGATTTCACAATTTGACGTTCTGTTCATTGGCGCACGGATTTTTTGGCTTGAATATTATTTTGTAGATTTTGTTGTTACCTGATATATTTTGCGACATTATAAAACAGTATTTTTCAATACTACAGTTAGAGTAGGTGGATATTATACGTGAGTAATTAATTTATTGCGTATGTTGTTCTCTAACCTAATCGGTTTTTTAATTTAGGTTAACATGGCATTTTCATTAGAACATGATAAATTTCTTCTGGAGGCCTATTTTCGTAGTGGACAAAACAATGGTAATGGTTGGAAATATTCGATGAATTCGTGTCATTTACAATTTCAAGAACAATTTCCAAATGATGAAATTGATTATGAAATTTTTTCGAGACACGTGAAGAGATTAGTGGAACGCTTCCATAACACTGGAAGTGTTTGTAGAGGAAAATCTCCAGGCAGAAAGTCTATTCTTACAGAGGAAGTCTTGGAAGATGTTGAAAACCGCTTACGAGCTAGTCCAACCAAATCACTACGTCGGTTATCTGCTCAAACAGGTACTTAATAACAAATATTTATTCTAAAATTTGTATCATTATTCCTAAATTGTTTATAGGAATATCATATGGATCATGCCATAAAGCAGTAAAGAAGTTGCATTTTCATCCTTATAAAGTTAGTGTTGTGCAGGAACTACTTCCGTTAGATTTTGGAAAACGTGTGCAATACTGTAATTGGTTTAACGAAAATCTGAATGACGACGATATTCTAGATCTAACATTTTTTTCTGATGAAGCGTGGTTTCATTTAAGTGGGTACGTAAACTCCCAAAATTATCGCTCTTGGAACACAGAAAACCCTAATATTTTGCGTGAAACAACTCTGCACCCTATTAAACTTGGTGTTTGGGTAGCTATGTCACGTAGAAGAATAATCGGACCATATTTTTTCCGTGAAAATGTAACTGGGCAGGTATATCGGCAGCAAATATTGTTACCATTTTTTGAGGAACTTCACGACGATGAAATCCATCATGGATACTTTCAGCAAGATGGCGCAACAGCTCACACCTCTAACGAAACTTTAGAGTTGATTAGAGAGTATTATGATGATCGAATAATTAGTCGAGATAGATGGCCACCACGTTCTCCTGACCTTACACCCCTAGACTATTATTTATTTGGTTTTTTAAAAAATTCAGTATTTGCTCAACGGTTACACACGATTGAAGAACTTCAAGAGGCAATTACAAACGAAATTAGGAGTATTACACAAAATGTTTTACAGAATGTATTTAATAATATGAAAAGAAGAATTAATACCTGCTTGAACAACAATGGACATCATATTGAACATTTATTGTAAAAATATAGATATTTTTATGGATTTTATGTAATTTTAAGGTAAAATATTCAATAAAATGTGAAAAAATTCCAATTACTCTGTTATTATATATTGCATGTAACTGTTGTTTATTGCTCTCGGTCATACAGACAATCCTACCATCTAACATAATCAAGCACTTCCAACTGCTTGCATTTGCTTGAAGCAAATTTTTTTAAGACACTTTTCCTGAATTTCGACAGCTAACTAAAATGTTCAGCATAAATTTTTGGGCTGGATCGCTTGCGCTGGATATTCAGAAGTGTGAAAGCAGTAGCTGCAAAATAGTCGTCTTATAAGCATACAGCAGTTTGCTTTGATGAAAAACAGCAGCTTGCAGCGTATCGCTGTATAGCTGAATCGTCTTAGATGCCAAGAATGTAGCCACAATAGTGCTTCTGTTTTAAAATTAACTCATAACGTTTTAAAAATAAAATCGCTGAAGCACTTACAGTCGTTATTCAAAATTAGCTACATCAAACTTTGATTTAAAAGTTTTTCTAATTGTAAATGAAATAAGAATTTTGGAAAAGTTAGGCTAAACCTACATTTGATTCTGTCATCCTCTTTAATAATAATAACAATAATAACATTTATTGGTCCATCAGTATTGCTTAATTTGTGAAATAACTTTGATTTTTGTTAAATAATTGATATTTTTATTATGAATTTCCATTTTGACAGTAACCTAATTTATTTGACGTTTGAACGTAATTATTTGTTTACCATTAAAATCCCTCAACCTGCGCTCATGATTCTAGTATTGGTATCAAAAACTGGTTTGCCGCACATCAAAAATCAGTATGAGGCGGCACGGTCAATCATTCTCGATCACCCTGTATAAGTAAGGCGGTCTGTTGCGGCAAATACACAAATACGGCCCTGTCTAGGTTCCCCTTCCTAGAGGCATGGATGAGATGTAGCGGGGCAGGGGCGGCCAGGCGCAGCGCGATGAGAACACAAGGGCGACACACACGCCATTAGTATAATACGTTTTGTACCAAAATTAACTAAGGTAATAATTTGTATGTGTTTCAATTAAGGAATTATTAAAACCAACAACGTGAAATTCTCAAAATTGACTCAAACCTCACAAAACACGGTCATGATTTGTATTGGTAAAGAAAATCCCACAGTAGTACAGGTAAAGTACTCATACAGCAATATGGACACTTGGCAAAAGATACACGTTTTAAAGAGAAACAAAATTATTGAATGTAACGGATTCCCATGCGAAGGTCAAATTGGATACACTATTCGGAGATTTAGATGTGTAGTATAGTATACCTATGACGCATCATATTTTTATTTTTCCAATAACAATATTGTTTGTCATTACTAAGCCGCAATGACCACCCATTTATTAATCATCAAAAGGAACAAACATTACTTATCATATTTACCCTTACTCAGCGATGTACAATAACAAAATCAACCCTGATAACGGATAATATAAAACCCTCCGAATCATTAGCCATTGTAACATTAGGTTCTGCATTTCCGAAATAAACGTTTGTCTACTAACTTGTGAGTGTTTTCCTCGTAACTTTTCCACACGTATTACTAATGGAGAATTGTAATAGACTATAGGAAGCTTAACGAAATTACTATAGGCGATTCTTTTCCACTTCCGAATATCACATATATTCTCGATCCATTAGGACATTCTAAATATGTTTCTACTATTGATTTGACATCAGGCTTCCACCAAATCAAAATGTCTCCCAAAGATTCCGAAAAAACAGCTTTTTCAACCCCTTCAGGACATTACAATTTAATCGCATGCCGTTTGGATTAAAAAATGCGCTAGCAACATTCCAGAGACTAATGAATAATGTTTTAGCCGGAATTCAAAATTATCGTTGTTTTGTATATTTAGATGACATTGTAATTCACGCAGATAACTTAGAAAATCATAATAAACGTCTAATCGAAGTTTTTGATAGATTCTCAGTACAATCTTAAAATTCAACCAGAAAAATGCGAATTCTTACGACGTGAAGTCATGTATCTAGGACACTTGATTACCGATCAGGGAGTGAAACCTGACCCTAATAAAATAAATTATGTTCGCGACTTCCCCATTCCAAGGAATCCTAAAGACATCAAATCATTTTTAGGCTTAGGTGGTTACTATCGCCGTTTCATTTCGGATTTCAGCAAAATTACGTTACCTTTGACAAAATTATTAAGAAAAGACACCGTATTCAATTGGACTAGTCAACAGCAGTTAGCTTTCGAAGTATTAAAAACAAAATTAATTGTTACTGTATAACCTAATGTGAAATAAATAGTTAATAGAAGAAACGCATTTCTTGATTACGCCACCAACGTCCCATTACAAAACCTCACTTTATTTAGGGACTTAAAATGACTATAATTGCCACTAAAGTGGAAAATGTGCTTTAATTTTGTATTACCGATATCGACTACGGACAGCTGAGTTCTTGGCGGAATTCTGATTTGTTTAAACTTGATCTTTTTGCTAAATTTGTATCTATATTAAATTTTCTATAACCTAAATCATAAGTTAAAAAAAAACCGTTTCAGGTATTTTTGGTGATATTAATGTTTTAGGAAATAAATAAGCTGACCTAAAAACATTTCTTGCCAAATTTCATTTATGTTTAAAAAAAAATGTAATTTTGTTCTGAAAAGCTGAACCATGGCCCATTCACTCCCGTCGCTCGGTATACTAAAAGTGTAAATCATAATTTTAATTGAAATAAATAAGCAGATATAAGCATTGCAGCCAAAATCATTACTTACAAATTAAAAATTGTGCGAAAACGCCGTCAGGCATTAAAATTGTTAAAACAAATTATTTTACTCACCAAATATTTCGAACAAATACTTGCAGATCACTTTTCGTTGCATATCACGATCCGATTTAAAAACAAATTAAAAACTGACGACACAAAATATCTAACAAATCAACGATGAAACATTTTGTTTGCCCTATGTGTAGACACAGTCGGCTTGCTAGATGCTAGATCACGTCGGTTACCCCTAGATGCCAGAACTAAGACTGTTGCCAACGCCAACATCAAACAAATGCTGTGTTGTGTACAGCTGTGTATTACATCCCCACTCCTAAGCTTGGAGCCGCAGACCAAGGGCGTGCAACTTTAAGGGGTGATTCGGAAATGGAAAATATGGAATTTGTTATTTAATTTTAACTTAATCAGTCATATTGTTGTTAAAGAAAATGACTATTGCTATTGAAATACGATTTAACTAATAAATAATTATTAAAATATTAAATTATTTTTATACCATTTCTAATAATTTGCCCAATAAAATAAATAAATTAGAATTTATCAGATATTAAATTTTTAAGGGGTTTTATTCAAATTAAATTTATTTATTTGAAATTACAGAATCCATACTAAAAAAAACTACGTTTTCTGACATACCCTACATTTTATAAAATGTAGGGTATGTCAGGCAATGGATTCGGGAAAGACATTGGGGCCGAGTTTGTATCCGATTTATCAATATAATGTTAAAACGTTGTTAGAAATAACAAACGTAAATTAGTATAACTTATAAGATGTATCCACAAAACAGACGATATGTTATCACTACTGTTAAAATTGAACATGTTATGCGGAAGTTAGTCAAATAAAAAAATTGCATAGATGAAAATTGTTCTACAGGAGGTTGCTATGTTGCATTCACAATTTAAATAACCGGAGGTAAAAATTCCTACATTTAGTGGCTCATACTATAATGGTTGCCATTTAGAGATTCATTTTATGTACTTATACACAGTGAAGAAAAAATAAATGCTATTATCTTAAAAGCCTTCTAGACGGAGATCGGCAGATAACTACTCAGTTACCTGGACAATTTTCAATGAAATATATATACAGGGTGTTTTCACTTTAAATTTGGAAAACGCAGGAATATATTCCCTATCAAAAATTAAGTGTAGTTTGCTCTATAATTTTTTTTTATGAAAGCCTTTGTTTTGGAGATACAGGGCGTTGAAGTTAAAAAGAAAATAAATACTTTTTGACATATCTCGGCTATCCACGTGTAGATTTGATTTAAACTTGGTGCACATTATGCGTATTGGGGGTTCTCATAATTGGCAGAATATTTGTCTTATCCCATTAGCCAGTGGCGTGCAAAGGGGGATGCGTGGCCCCTTTTTTTTAAAAAAAAGTACGCCATTGAGTTTTTCGAAGAATGTAAAGTAAATTTAAATACTACCATACAAAAGCAATCTAAAAGGCCTCTTGGTATTTTTCGATAATACGCAGCGTTCATGAGACTCTCGGACTATTAAGATTTCAATGCATGAAAAAAAAATAATTACGACATTGAGTAGAGGAAAGTAATGAAAATATTTACAGGTTCTTGACTTGCTGCGAAACAAAAAAGTTGCTATAAATTTTAATGCAGCATTTGAATTCAAAGAAAAATATCTCTTTTTCTCATTCAGCACTACCGTGCCATGTTATCATGCATTGGAATCTTGATAGTCCAAGAATCTCATGAACGCTGCGTATTATCGAAAAATACCAAGAGACCTTTTAGATTGCTTTTGTATGGTAGTATTTAAATTTACTTTACATTCTTCGAAAAACTCAATGGCGTACTTTTTTTTAAAAAAAAGGGGCCACGCATCCCCCTTTGCACGCCACTGGCTAATGGGATAAGACAAATATTCTGCC
The DNA here is from genome assembly GCF_000390285.2 of Anoplophora glabripennis. Classification (NCBI taxonomy): domain Eukaryota; kingdom Metazoa; phylum Arthropoda; class Insecta; order Coleoptera; family Cerambycidae; genus Anoplophora; species Anoplophora glabripennis. The sequence goes on along the minus strand of NW_019416614.1, from coordinate 183,568 downwards.
AATTATGAGAACCCCCAATACGCATAATGTGCACCAAGTTTAAATCAAATCTACACGTGGATAGCCTAGATATGTCAAAAAGTATTTATTTTTTTTTAACTTCAACGCCCTGTATCTCCAAAACAAAGGCTTTCATAAAAAATTTTTATAGAGTAAACTACACTTAATTTTGGATAGGGAATACATTCCTGCATTTTCCAAATTTAAAGTGAAAACACCCTGTATACAATTATGTAAAAACATTATTCGAGTTTCCCGCAATTAATAAAGAATGCCATAGAGATTTATGAAAATTATTCGACACATTTATAGGTAGGAGAACCTACCGATTACTGGGATACACTAATTATTTGATAACAGTTTGACAGTAAATACAAACCTTCGTACACTAAGTTTCAAGATTGTAATTTAGTTTTAAATTAGGTTTGGCACAGAGTAGAAGTGAAATCTGAAAATCTGAATAAACAATATTTTTTATCATTGAAATGTTTTATTCTAGCTATAATCCCAACACAGTCACAACAGGTGGAGGGTCAAAATAAGTCAAATATTTAACTGAACTAGAGCAAAGACTGCTTTCATTAATCACGGAAAATCATTTAGGATAACAAAATTTGCCTGATATTTTAGAGAAAAAGGTGGGCATCCCCTTAATTTATACAGGGTGTTCATTAAATTCACAGAAAATCTAAATTTTGGACGTTACGTTATATTTAAATAGTTTCAGTAACAGTATGTTAAATAAGAGGGTAATCAGCTGCTAAATAATAGTATAATACAAGAAATTATTGATGGAGTGAATAACAAGTCCAAAAAAATCTCCAACCACCTAGAGGTAAACAGTTGTGATGATTGCGGTTCCAAGTTTACTGTTTTTCATATTTTAAGCACATGACTAGAGATAGCACCAGCATTAACCACGGTGGACTCCTTTCGAAACCTTTTGCATGAATTTCATAGCTTAAACGATACGAAAATAGAGAAATTTAAGGATGATCAAAAAATAAATGAGGAATTTAAGTCGTCAATGTATGAGTTGCAGAATATTATGGAGGTATGTTATCTCTAGCCTTCTAATTAATTTTTTTAGTTGTTTTAGATGTTTATAGTTCTTCGGTTACTGGGATAAATAAAAATCTTATACTGTGTTGATTTATATAAAACATCAAATAGCATAAATCATTTTTTTTATTATCCTTATAACTGACGAATTTGTCAACTTTATTTATTTTTTATACTACAGGAGATGAATGAAGAATTCAAGAAGCTAAAAAGTCACCTAAGTAAGGTAGATTCTCTACCTGGACTGAATCCGGGATCTTCAGGTTTCACTTATGCTAATGGAGGTTTACCACAACCAGGTATATGTTAACATTAGTATATGCTGTGGAATTACCGAATTTTTTATGATTATAATATTGAATTTCAAATGATACTTTATTTCTTTAGAAATTTTGTCAGAACATGATTTTTAAGCTCAAGTAAAAGTATGTAGTAGTTTTTTTTTTTAATAGAATTCGTACGAATTTTCATTCATAATTTAACAGAACCAGTAAATTTTCACTCTGTTTGTTATTAAGGAATTCAAGAGCTGATAGAACATCAAAAAATAACAATATTTTTTCCTAAACACTGTGGATCTGTCATTTTTTGTTTTTTGAGATGTAGCATATTAAATCTCAGTGTCAAATCTTTTTAGTTTTTTTTAATTAAAACACTGTTTGTTATTAAGGAATTCAAGAGCTGATGGAACATCAAAAAATAACAATATTTTTTCCTAAACACTGTGGATCTGTCATTTTTTGTTTTTTGAGGTTTAGCATATTAAATCTCAGTGTCAAATCTTTTTAGTTTTTTATTTTTAATTAAAACGTGAATATATTATTTTTTATCTGATTGTTTCTATGTGGAAAGTATTTAATCTTTAATACAGACAAACTTATTTCGTTGCGGTGAGCAAAAATCCCTTGGCTAGGAGGGAACCACTCACCAGCAGGTAGAAACGATAACAAAATTATGGTTAAGGAATGCTATTGACCGGCAAGATGGCCGGGGAACTCGACAGAGGGGAAAATGACTTATTTTACAATCATTTGTATATGTATTTATTTTAAACAGGGTTTCTGAAAGAGCATGTGTCATACTTCAACTGTATCTTTCTTGATTCAAAATCCACCAACCAATTTGGGTCAAGTTATGTCAAACAAGTTTACTTCATAAAAGAATATAGCCACAATTTTTTTTATTTATTTTTTAAATCGGGCTTTTGTTTCAGTGAAATTTGGTATACTCGAGTTTTTCAAATTATCGGCCTTACTTTATTTTTTTGCATTTTTTTTGGAGATATTAAAAAAAATGTAACTGTTTTATGGAACACTATTTAATGCACAAAAGTATTCGTTTCTGTCGATATGGAGCGGCAAATGTTTGCAAGTTCTTGTTAAAACTTTGTTACATTGTCCATAAATAATAAACACTTTAAAATAATCATCGTTTGAGTAATTTAAACGCGTTGCATAATTAGAATAATAGATGTTTATAACGAGTTTACATTTTAGTTAAGTGACTACATATAACAATATTTGACACAATCCAAGTTACTTTTGTTATTTTTGACATGCCCAAGGCAATTTCCATTTAAGTTAAGAAAGTTATAGCTGTTCGACTTTGACAAAATGTAGCAGCGAAAATGAAACGCTTGGTATATTTTTTAATTAAAAGATATACCATAAGTTAGCGTCGTCTAAGTTCTTTACGAATACCAAAAATCAGCTTGATATCTATTTCCTGGAAAAAGTTGCGGACACCCACTTTCCTTAAAAAATTTATCTCGAAATCTATTACTCCTAGTCACAGGGAATATTAAACAAAATTTCTTGATTTTAATTTAATATTTTTAACAATATATACATGTCATATATTTGATTTGTCAGTTTGTATAATATTTTGGTTTATTTATTAATCCTCCACAATGGATAAAAAGCTTTTCTACTATTATAATTTTTCAGGATAGCCGAAGGCAGCTAATACCTGGAAGACAGAATATATGAAACTGCCTTTTGTTTTTTTTGCCGCATTTTTTTTGTTGGTAATGTTATGAGATTTTTTAAAAAATCTCACTCTAAAAAGATATAATTGCTACATGCCATGAATAAAATTGAATTTTTTACTACGAATATCAATTACGGACAGTTGGATCTGTACGATTTAAACTAATTTATCTAAATAACATTCAAAGACCCATTTAAATTGTAGAAGTTTAAGTAACTATAATTATCAGTATCTATAAGTATTTATTAAGTACCTAAAGATAAGCTATTCAAATAAACTCATTAAGGGATAATTATGAAAATAAAAATCCTTTGTCCCTAGATTAAGTTATTTATTAGAAATGTTTAATTAGTGTCATTTAGACATTAAGATATACCTGTATTTACTTATAGGCGACAGTACCCCAGCAAGTTGTATAAAATCACAGAAACAACATCTACCGGAATTCAGACTTACTTTCAGTCTCAACCAAAGCTCAGAATATTCAACTTGTACTAGAAGCATAAATAAATATGTATTTAAGACAATAAAAACTTAAATTCAAATATTACTTTTTTTCTTACAAATGCTATTATTTTTCCCCTTTTAAAAGACAAGTTGCATTACTTTCCTCAAAAAAAGTTGGCAACTGTGCATTCGATACGTGTCATTTATTCGCTTTGTCAGTTTGTATAATATTTTAGTTTATTTGCTGACCCTCCACAATAGATAAAACCTTAAAACATGAAGTCAGAATATCTGACACAATCTTTTGCTTTTTTGCCGCATTTTCTGTTTTTTAGAGACTTTTAAGAGATGTTTTAAGAAACCTCACTTTATTTAGGTAGGTACCAACTAAAAAGGATAAAATTGCTACTAACTTCCTAAAATAATAGATTCAGGAGCTTCCGTAAGCTTAATGAATTCTCAAGTAGCTCATAGTCTGTTCCCTAACTACATTTATGAAAAATATTTTGAAATATCTGCACTCAATTAATTTACTAGAGGTACTCAAGCCCTGACTATTCCTTTAGTAATAGATTTTAACGAACCATTAAAAATCGAATTTTTGATAGTTGACTGGCACAAACACTATGACGCCCTAATGAGTAACAAATATTTAATCAATCTAAAAGCAACTGTTTGTTTTGATAAAAGGACCCTAGAAACACCTAACTCAATAATATATTATCAGGAAGACGTAAATACATTTTCTACAAAAATGAAGAAGACAATAGAAGACAAATATCCTTTACCGAGGTTTTCACCAAATTGAGATGGATGAAGTCAATTGAAAAAACATCCTTTACAGTGGAAAACGGATTTTGGATTGAAGAACGCTCCTTCTACTTTCCAGAATTATGGACCACGTACTTATGAAATATCTTCACAAAATTTGTTTTGTATACAGGGTGTTAAAAAAGAGTGTAAAATATTTAAGGAGGTAATAGTATGAACCAAAATAAGCAGAAAAGTCTCAATAAACATGGGTCCGCAAAGTAACGGTTGCGGAGATATGGAATGTTTTATGTTTTTAGCCCCTTTTTTTATTTTGCAAAAACGTTGTGTATTTTCTTATAATAGTTGGTTGATGTTTAGTGAAATAAACAGTACGTATTTGACAGTTGTTCTCAGTGCACAAGTTTTCTTTCGCTATGGCTGGTTACTCTAACGCAGAATTAACAGACATGCATTTCATGTATGGTCGTGCTAATGGGAACGCCACCGAAGCGCGACGTCTTTATGTTGACGCTTATCCAAATCGCCAGATTCCTTCACAACGCATGTTTGGAAGAATTCACCAAAGATTGCGTGATACCGGTTCCTTGAGCAAACAGTGCCATTTATCCGGAAGACCAAGGTCGGTATCCACTCCTAGAGCAGAAGAAGAAATTCTAGCACTGGTAGAGCAGAATCCAGGTACGAGTGTGCGGAGAATATCAGCCGAGGTAGGAATTAGTGGTCCTCTTGTTTGGAGAATCCTTCACGAGCAACTGCTTTATCCATACCATGTGCAACGAGTACAGGCCTTAAATCCAATAAATGATCATCAAGCACGTTTGGTTTTTTGCCGCTGGTTTCTACGTCATGATGCTGAAGACCCTCGTTTTCTTGCAAACATTCTTTTTACTGATGAGGCCGGGTTCACAAGAAATGGAGTGTTTAATTTTCACAATACGCATATTTGGGCCGACGAAAATCCTCATGCTCTAATAGAATCTGGACATCAGGCACGTTTTTCATTAAACATTTGGATGGGTATTGTAGGTGACAGGTTTCTAGGTCCTGTTGTTTTACCAAACCGATTAACAGGCGCTGCTTACCTCAACTTTCTGCAGAACACACTGTATGAGTTTTTGGAAGACATTCCTTTGAATCAGAGGCAACAAATGTGGTTCCAGCATGATGGTGCTCCAGCTCATTTTTCCATGGCCGTTAGAGAGCATTTACACCAAACTTTTCCACATAGATGGGTAGGAAGGGCCGGACCTGTTTTATGGCCTCCAAGATCGCCTGATCTGAACCCTCTAGATTTCTTTGTTTGGGGATATTTGAAGACATTAGTGTATGGTACTCCTGTAAATAGCCTGGAAGAGCTGCAGCTACGGATTAATCAAAAGTGTCAAGAAATCCAAACCAAGGAGGGTGTTTTCGAAAGAGTTCGAATATCGTTGAGACGAAGATGTCGTGCCTGCTTGGAAATGGACGGAGGGCACTTTGAACATCTTCTGTAACTTTGTTTTTTGTTTGTTAAAAGCTTCCTTTGTCGGTTTATTCCTAATAAAATAAAATGTTTGAAAAACGAATAGTGGTCCATATCTCCGCAACCGTTACTTTGCAGACCCACGTTTATTAAGACTTTTCTGCTTATTTTGGTTCATACTATTACCTCCTGAAATATTTGACTCTCTTTTTTTAACACCCTGTATATGGATGATGTAGGAATTTCCTCCAAATTACTCCAAGAACATCTCACTCATTCACAATGTATATTTGACGAATTCAGAAAGTATAATTTAAAGGTGCAATTAGACAAAAGTGAATTTCTAAGAAGTTCCATTTCTTGGTCACGTTATTACGGCGCAAGGTATAAAACCTAACCCGGATAAAATTAAGGCAGTACAACAATACCCGATTCCAAAAAATGTCAAAGAAATTAGAGGATTTTTAAGAATGGTCGGATATTACCGCAAATTTATAAAAAAATTCGCAAAAATTGCGCAAACTCTGGCAAAGTGTCTCAAAAAACAAACAAAAATCAATATCCAAGACCCCGCATATAACGAAGCATTTAACAAATTTAAAGAACTAATTACTAACGCCCCTATTTTAAGCTACCCAGATTTTACAAAACCTTTCAAAATAACAACCGACGCAAGAAATATAGCAATAGGTTCAGTCTTATCTCAAAATGAAAAACCCTTTGCAGTCTATAGTAGGACGTTAAACACCGCTGAAAAAACCTACTCTACCGTAGAAAGAGAACTTTTGGCCATGAACAATGAAGACCGTACATCTATGGAAACAAATTTACAATTATTGAAACAGACCACAAACCTTTAGTTTGGCTCTACTTTCTTAAGGAACCAAACAGCAGACTAGTCAAATGGAGATTGAGATTTGAAGAATTCGACTATGACGTAAAATATAAAAAAGGAAAAGAAAACATAGTAGCGGACGCATTATCCCGCGTAGAAACAACGAACAAACGAAAATAGAAACAGAAGACGATATCGACCTCGCTTCTTTATTTGGCAACGTAGACCCATCAAAAGAACTACCACCTGAAATTGCAGATGAAATTTTAGAAAATGGACCACCTCTCGACTTATCTAACTTAACACCTGACAGACAAATTGACGAAAACGAAACGATTCATCTAGCGAAAACCCTATATGTGAATTACAAATCGCAGACAAAATTTTGCAAACTTTCAATAACCAAATTATTTTAGAATACGGTGATTTATATCGTGCCAAACAAATAAAATTTAGAGTTCACAAACAAAATTTGCCACAATGTCTATATTAGAAAAAATGCGAATCAGAACAACCAATGATATTCCTGAAAGAATATATTCAACCTAAAACGACATATTGTGTTTATTTTAAATCGACCGAAATCGAAACTACCTTTATTAAATTGATACAGCTTTTTAACAACACGGTTACATTTATTAAATCTAATAATAAACCTTTATCAATAACAAACTATATGTTTAATAAACATCTAGAAAAATGCCTTAAAAATAATCACAACGGAATACAAGAAACATATCAACATTTCAAAACTATATATTATACACCCCATATGAAAAAGTTAATAAACAAATATATTAATGAATGTCAAACATGTCTAGAATTTAAATACGAAAGACACCCTAGTAATATTAATATCCCGTTAACCCCTGTACATATTTTTATCTCTAATTCTATATTTTTCCATAACAATATTACTATATTAGATATCTTGCTTAGCTAGATAAAATAAATAGCTTACGTTGTAAATTAATCACTATAAATTGTTAGCTCTTGCAAATAAGAAACAGATTCAAGTAATAAACGATCTAGTGTACATCAGTGAGTTTACTGTGATCGCTCCCAACCTTCACTCCCTTATCAATCACCCCTCCCTACAAGGCCCCTTGATTTCAAAAAGACCTTTGCAACATCTATACATAGATCTCTATACCATTCAAAATGTTACATTCTTAACTATCTTAGATAAATTTTAAGAAAACAAGACCCTAAAGAAGACATTGTTAATTTAATGACAACAGCCATAACTGTATACAACCAATCTGTATATTCTACTACCAATTACACCCCGTTCACATTACTATACGGCCCATACGAAAACTTGAATGCACATGAATTAGACCTCGACATCTCTATCTACGAAATTTATAACGAAAAACGGAAAAACGAACTACTACCATTTTACGAACTTCTTTATAATAAAATGATGGAAAAAGGACAAAACGTCATCAACAAAAGAAATGAAAAATTAACCGAACCAGTATCTAACTTAACGGGTCAAAGTGTTTTTGTAAAATCTTTTAAAAACTCACGGGACAAGACAGGTCAACAATACGTTCAATATGAAGTAACAGAACAACAAAATCAAAAGATTCACGGCAAAATTGAAAATCATAACAAAACCACTGCATACCCTATCAGAAAAACAAAAAGAATAAGAAAGACAATTTCATTACAGGACTTTGACAATCGCCCAGACGCTGATGGACAAGTCCCAGGCACTTCAGGAAATTCCACTTAACGGCAATGGCACCTCTATTCAAGAACAATTGGAAACTGCCCAAATAATAAGTCATTAGCATCAATTTTACTTTTATATTAATATTTCACAAATACACCAAACATACCTTTTGCTTAATAGCAAAATTGAAATAAATGAAAAGTGGAAACATCATTCGACATTAGTTGAATAAAATATGTTGTACAACATTAGTGAATTATCCTTATTTTTAAAAAATCACATTGTGGACTTGAATAAACATCCTTTGAAAACGTGGATTAATAGCAAGGCAGATGTTCCCCATCATCGCTGTGAAATTGTTATCCTCTGTGGCAACATCAGTTTCCGCAGAGCGTTTGTTTTCAAAAGCAGGGTTGACATTAACACAACAAAGAAATCGCCTGAAATGCAAAAGATTATCGAAAAATGTATTTCTTTAATCTACAGGGTGGGCCACCAGTAACGCCTCGGTCGCTAGTGACCAAACGGCAAATGTTACAGAAACCTGTTTAGGTGGGTATGTGTAGGTTGATTACGGCTACAGTTTAAAAATATTTTGAGATAGACAGGGTGTCCAGGAAAAGCGTACCATATCAAAGTTATGTTTTTTTAAATGGAACACCCTGTATTTTACTGCATTTTTGGAAGCACCGTAAAAAAATAGGTGAACTTTATTAAAGGTTCTGCATACCTAGGACTTACAGTTTGTGAGATATTTCAATTTTAGTGAAAATGCAGGCATAGCGTAGAAATTTAATATTAGCAATAAAAAAATAATTTTAAGGAAGCAGCTTTGGAGGGTCTATTTTAGATCCTTGAAGTTATAAATTGTTATATTTGTCGTCACTTAGTATTATACAGGGTGTTCAAAAAACTGCTGAATACTTCTCTCAACTTTAAACAGCAATAACTTGGTTATTTTAAATGGAACACCCAGTATATTTTTACTTTGGGAGTTGGGAAATTTAAAACTCTTTCAAACTGTGTATAGGTTCCCTATACCTATCTCTAACGGTATTGGAGATATTTGTGCCGTTTCGTTTTTTATCGATTTTTTTTGTAAGATGTATCCACGTGTCTTTATCGAGGTCTTTACTGAATTGGTTTGGGTTCTTCTTGATGACGTCTCTTTAAATATATTGAGAAAAATGAGGATGCAATTAGATGGCGCACCTGCAAATTTTTCATATTCAGTGAGAAATTATTTATATCGAAAATTTAGTAATAAATGGATAAGTAGGAATGGTGCATGTCAGTGGCCACGTAGGTGTCCAGACCTCACCGTAATGGACTTCTTTGTTGCGAGCTATATAAAAAATCTTGTATACAATGTTCCACCTATTACTTGCGATGATATTGGAGGGAAGGATTAGAGATGCATTTGCGTGAGAATATCATTTGAAGATAGAATAAGATGCTGTATTCAGGAGAATGGTTATCAATTCGAACATCAATTAAAATTTTTCTTTGTTTTTTCTAAAAGTAAAAGTTCCTTTTATCATTATCATGAAAATATTCAAAAAAGTTTTCTAATAAAAAATATTATTTTATAAGCAGAATAATTATAAAAAGTTATTAATTTTGTATAAATATGTTTGTAGTAAGTAACTGAATTATTTATGAACATGAAAAATATTTATTAAAGAAAATTTTACTTTTAGAAGAAACAAAGAAAAATTTTAATAGATGTTCGAATTGATAACCATTCTCTTGAATACAGCATCTTATTCTATCTTCAAATGATATTCTCACATTCCTTAGAATATTTGGGGTGATTGTGGCAAATGCATATCTAATCCTTTCCTTCATATCATCGCAAGTAGTAGGTGGAACACTGTGTACAAGATATATTTTTATACAGCCCGAAACAAAGAAGTCCATTACGAGAGGTTTGGACACCTGTGGTAGCCACTGACATGAACCATTCTTACCTACTCATTTATTACTTAATTATCGATTTATATAATTTCTCACTGAATATGAAAAATGTGCAGGTGTGCCATGTATTTGCATTCACATTTTTCTCCTTATATTTACAGAGACGTCATCAAGAAGAACCCAAACCAATTCAGTAAAGACCTCGATAGAGACACGTGGATACATCTTACAAAAAAAATCGATAAAAAACGAAACGGCACAAATATCTCCAATACCGTTGGAGATAGGTATAGGAAACCTATATACAGTTTGAAAGAGTTTTAAATTTCCTAACTCTCAAAGTAAAAATATACTGGGTGTTCCATTTAAAATAACCAAGTTATTGCTGTTTAAAGTTGAGAGAAGTATTCAGCAGTTTTTTGAACACCCTGTATAATACTAAGTGACGACAAATATAACAATTTATAACTTCAAGGATCTAAAATAGACCCTCCAAAGCTGCTTCCTTAAAATTATTTTTTTATTGCTAATATTAAATTTCTACGCTATGCCTGCATTTTCACTAAAATTGAAATATCTCACAAACTGTAAGTCCTAGGTATGCAGAACCTTTAATAAAGTTCACCTATTTTTTTACGGTGCTTTCAAAAATGCAGTAAAATACAGGGTGTTCCATTTAAAAAAACATAACTTTGATATGGTACGCTTTTCCTGGACACCCTGTATATCTCAAAATATTTTTATAATGTAGCCGTAATCAACCTACGTATACCCACCTAAACAGGTTTCTGTAACATTTGCCGTTTGGTCACTAGCGACCGAGGCGTTACTGGTGGCCCACCCTGTATAGATACAAGATTTTGGGAACTGCAACTAGATCCTAGGTTTTGATGTATATTTTATATGGCCCTAGTCAAATTATCGTTGGTTTAATAAAAAAGAAGTGTATTATCATTCGTTTTAAGTTAATTTAATATTAAGTTAGCCAAAAATAGGATTTTATTTGTATTATGTGTATAAGTATTATACACATTTTTCCAGCGTGAGAACTCGGTGGAACGCAAGGTACAAGACTTTAAAACTGTTCTGAAGGCGCTTAGATACAGGCAACCACGCCTCAGGAACTGGGACCGACTTGTACCTCAATCATTAGCCATCATTCGTAATAGACGAAATCGTGCTACGGGAGAAACGCGTCCAATGCCCTCCTGGGCTACGAGGTAGCTAAACGAGGAGAGTGGGAGATCCCCGAATTCCAAAAGCGACGACGACGACCCCGCGATGATGCTCGCGCGCGACGACGCCAAATTAGAGTCCGGCAGTTGGATTTTAACGCAGAGACTTTTCCTGACCAGGATAAACGTCATGCCGTTGAATTTCAACCCCTTGACCTAGTTATGGTGCGCTAGCATGCTTCCGCGGATCCGTTTGCTCCGGTTTGGGCAGGGCCATTTCCCATAGCCGTCAGAAGATCTCCACTGATTTACAAAATTGATAAAAACGGATACCAATTCCAGTATCATGTTGACCAGCTGAGGCCAGCCCCAATAGGCAACCCGCCTCCAGCTGATGATGATGACAGTAGCTCGGATGTTAGCAGTGATAGTGATGACCCCGGGGTCCACCGTCGGATCATCGAAGTGCCGATGATCACCATCCCGAGCTGCGACAATCGACGTCTTTCGTAAAGCAGCCATCTTCCAATCGTCGAACCCCCAAGTCTACCTCAATCCTTCCGACGTCCGTTGACGTCCATAAACCCTCAACGTCTAGTCACATGTTCAAGGACATTCCTGCTCAACCTAGCCCATCAGCGTTTCATAACGCCCCTTCTTTAATAAAATATCCAATGTCTTACGACATCCCAGATCAAACGAGCTCAACAGCTCCCATAATCGCCAATCTCGACATGGTGCGTCTTTAGGTTTATGAATTCCGACGACTGTCGATGACACTGCTCCAACGAGCTCAACAGCGTCTAATGGGGCCATGATCGCCAATCTCGACATGGCCCCATTAGATTTAAGTATTCCTACGTCCATCGACGTACCCACAAACCAGCAGTCTGCTCTACAGCAGCAGGGTGCCCCAATCCTCTTCAGAATTCGACGAACCACGGGTTCGACTGGACAACCCAGTTCCTACGAGGTTATCAATATTTTGCGCGGACATCGACTGGCCATTTCCACACCTTCCGAAATGCCAGCCCCATCGCTGTTAAAAAATCTCGAAGCCCACTCGCCGGAGGGGGGGGAGTGTCGTATTCCACAACATCGATGTTAGCTTTCGATGTTAACATCGATGTTTCTCTTCTATTTGCCCATCCCTACAGTGACGCCAATATCCGACATCAAATGCTGTATACACCTGTGTCACAGCCTACCAAACAATTTGTAGGCTGTGCCTGTGTATTATCCGTCCCTAGTCCTAAGCTTGGAGCCATAATCTAAGGTAGTGTTGCCAGACGTAGCAATCTATCGCCAATACATACAACAAGTAAATACTGTGGCGTAAATTTGACAAACCGGTACGCAGATTTCAAAAATCATGGAAATTTAAAGAGACATCAGAAAAATGCAAATATATATTTTTGTGGCCGCGCCCGCAACAAACATTAACATTTTCAAACGTAGCAGCTTTGACAAATGCGAAGAAAGCAGAGGGAAGACGTGCAGCTACTAACCTATCCGATCATTTAGTTGATGTGTACAGGAACTAACAGCTTGCCAAAGGGAGCAGAACCAAATGTTCTAACATTATAAAAAACATTCTCAGTTCTCATTTTGTAGAAGATTTGAGGGAGGATGTAAACAATAACAAATTTAGATTATTTTTAGATGAATCTACTGTCATATCAGTACACAAATATCTCGGAATTGTGATAATTTATTTTAGTTCTAAGCAAAATAAAATTGTAACTTCATATTTAGAATTAGCTCGTTTAGTTGACAGTACTGCTGACGATATACATAAGTTAAATTTATAAATGGCGCACTAGCGCGCCGGCTATATTACCCATTCAACTAACTGGATTTAAGTCACGTATCTCCCAAAAAACATGATTCTGTTAGGTGGACAAAAAGATATAAACAGTCGAGTTGACAAGCGCTTGTGAATAGGCGAGAGCGATAATCTGTGTAATATTTTATATAGAGAAATTGAATTACATGTGGTTTAAGAATAATGTTTGTTTAATATTTCTAACAAATCTCAGAAGTAGGATACACCGAGTGTTGTTTAATTACCTAGTGTCTCAGAGTTATGGACCCCTCGATGAAAACGCACTGTGTAAGGATGTAACATCTATTATTTGACAGCGATGCCACAATATTCCACACACATTTCCACAGGTGTAATTTAATGTAGCAGCCATATGAACACCTAGTACACGTACTTTTGTATGTTATGTGTAGTTCTGAATTCACCGTACTTACGTATATTGTTTAAATAACAACAACCTTGAGATGCATACTCTGTAAATATTTTAGTTTAGATGCACCATTTGTATATTGTAAATACGTAGTTTGTTAAGGCATATTGGTATAAAAGCATTTACTTCCAGCATTATAACCATCAACAACAATGTACTTAATTTTAAGATTAACCTTAAAATGTTTTTGACATCACACACCGCTTGTTGCATAAAACACGAAATACAATTTCATAGAAGTCATAGAACCATAGTCTAAATAAGATATTTGGGAAATAGAACCTATGAACACTGAACAAATAGATAGGATATTAAAGAACAATTATGTTTATACAAAAGTAGGGATTTTTAATTGTATAAAGTTATAACCAGTTTAGTACGGAGTGAGAGCCAATCATAACGATTGAATTTTTTTGGAACCCCAGTTCTTAAAAACTAGGTACAAGGCCCTGCTTGGCCATTTCCATTCTGACTGTGGCTGGTGAAAAGTCTTAACAGTTTCTAGTGATTTCGAGCTAAAGCTGCCATTTTGTGCAAAATCACGTTGAATCCACATCATCCTACACCGTGAAACGGTAATTATACCAATAATTAAGTACATAAATTCAGATGTTCATAGATTTGTACATAGTTTGTAAATATATTTTAGTAGTAAGTAAGCACGTTTCCCCAAATATCTATCTAGAACTAATTAGGTTTTTTCTTTTTCTCCCACGTTGCGTTTTAAAAACCAGCCAGCTAGTGATAATCAAAGCTAATACTTATTACAGTCACAGCTAGTACTCATTAAAGATAATACTAATTAAACCACAGTAAATGCCATAAGCCGAGGCAAACTGCCAAATTGAGGACCTCTAATATCCAGTTTGATAACCCAGGCAACTAGAACGCAACTTAAGTGACCATTGCAACAAGTCGAGTGTGAGATGAGACTACATAACCCGAGAGAACTGTAAGACACCTCCACCATCGTCGCAGCCACCACGAACTCCGGGTGAGGGTTGAATAAATAAATTTGAAACAGTAGTGTACTGGTTTTATTTTTTTTTTTGTAACTTGTTTCCGTACCCTTATATTGTTTCCATCCCATACCTACTGGGGTATTGGAGGGGAAACGAGAAATAATTAGGACTTTATTTAGTAGGTTGGCGCCCTAATTAACATTTTTCATTTACATATTTCTCGTTTCTTCCCGAAACGAAAAACCAATTTAACAAGAGTGGAGATATCCAACATCAGGAAAAACAAAAGCGGACTACGGCCCAACTGCACTCCGCCCAATGAGCTGCCGTAAAGCCCCTTCTGCTGTGCACAAAAAAATTAGAGCTGATAGGTGTAACAAGGAAAAACGGCAACTTAGATTATCGACAAGTTCGTTTTCGAGTTCGAAGTTCAAGTGCGTCTTCTGGCCACGCGTCAAGTGAAAAGTTTGGAAAAAAACGCTTAGCTAGAAGATATATTAGATGAACTTGTCATATATGAAATTTTTTATCAAATGTCAAATTAAATTATAATTTTTATCAAATGTCAAAACTAAAGTTGGCTTTACAAGTACCTGGAGATGACCTAGAAAAACAACATAAAATAAGGAATATTTTAATAATTAGTAATAGAATTGTATGTTAAAATAAAAGGACATTTGTAACAAATGTATTAGTTATAAAAAGTGCAGTGAAGTGTTGTTAAAAAAACAACATCCAAGGACTGGAATTTCTGTGAAGGGATCTTAAGAAAAATTAAGACCAAAAAAATCCAGAAAGAAGGAGAAACAAAAGTTTATGGATTAGTTACGGCTTGGGTTTTGTAAAAACTAGAATGGAAAGAAGCAACTCCAATAAATTTTAAATAAGTTCAAGAAATACAGTCAAGGAAGTAGATTAAACAAGCAAGGTAGAAATTTGTTTGTTCTCAAAATCCAGAGAAAGAAAATTTGACACCGAAAAAAAAAATTCCGTAATCAGTATAAAACAGTTTCCAGAGAGGTTTCCAGTGGCCCCATAAATGGTATACAGGACATCTAAAATTGAAAAATAAAGTGCACTATAATAAAACTGATAGCTATAACCTAAAAATAATACATTACTACTGCATTAAACCTTAGAAAAAGGATAAATATACAGGACATAACAAAATTGAATACAAGCATTTAATCATAGTTTTAATAAACTCCAAAAATTTGATGAGCTCAAACAAAGTTAAAAAAGGGACAGCCATTTTAATTTTAAGATGAATTTCAGTTTGTAAATAATAAGTATACATTTTACGATAGGCAAAACACAATACACGGACAATTGATTAAAATAGAAAAAAATAACACTAATTACAAATATAGTACAATTTCTAAATAAAAAACACAGTCCTTGTATAAAATTGTAGTAAAATAGAGAACGTATAAAAATAAATAAAATATTCTTTATTATTGTTAAAACAAAAAAAATTAGTATCAAGAGAAGCCATTCACAATTTTAAGTCAACAAGTTGAAGTTTTGTTTTTGAAAAATCCAACTAAACATTTAAATAAATATTGTATTATAAGTTAAAAACTCTATTTATTCTGGCGTGATGCACTGAACTAGTTTGTGTATGAAAAATATAGAACCGACTCCTGATATCTCAAATAAAACAAACATCTGAGTAACAGCTAGCAAGGGATAAAGAAAAAGTACAAAGTAAAACAAAAGAAAGGTTTGTATTGAACAATCTACAGTTAATCAAGACAAAAACAAATTACTAAAGAAAAATTATATTACAGAAACAAAAAACAAAATAACGCAACACACAATACATAACACAAAAATGGCAAAATTAATATTTTCATAACAAGTACCTAGACAAAAAACCAAAATAATATTTCCTTAACAATATTTATAACAATAATACCGGAGGTTCCTTCGCTTTTAACGAATTTGCATCTTTTGTACTATTATTGTTAAATTTACCAAATTCAAATACAACTGTAGAAATTAGTATCATGAATTCAACCAAAACTAAATGAAGAAATGGAATGGGATTAACATTAGCTTCCATATGTTGATATATCCGCTCTGAAATCTCATATTTGTACATAGGTTGGCAATAGGTTTTCTTTGTTTTGAATTCACTCTTAAAATAGGTTGGTATTGCTGGAAACAGATATAGATAATAAGATGGACGTTAAAAAAGTATCTGAATTAAATATAGTTTTGTTAACTCTGTTTACTTATATATCACATATCCACATATCATCAAAAGACTGGGTTGTCATAGTTATAATTTTATTATAAAAATAACAACAGTAGGTTCATTGCTAGGAATAAAAACTTCATTTTATTGCAATAATCAATGTTGCAAAGATTTTGTAACAAAAGCCAGGTACGTGTAATTTAACGGTTTTCAAAAAATTGGGGCTCAATAGTTTTATTAGGCCCTCTAAGAAATAACCACTGTTAGACAAGGCTCAAGTAATTCACTATATTCACTCATATTCACTAATAAATTTACAAACCGGTAATTCCAAAACACTTTGGGCAAAGTAACTTCTTAAAAACGTATCTCCATATGACAGTAATCTGTTGCGTCCGGGGGGCGCCAGCCTAGTCTAGGACAGAAGAAAGGAATCCATATTTGTAATAACGCGCGAAATATGAGAAAGACGTAGAGATTCCAAACTAGAATTAAATTGATAATAGGAAGAGGAAGAGGAACAGCGAACTAGGGAAGGGTTGAAAATGAACGAGCAGGAAGAAATTAGAAAGAAAACTGAAAGACTTGGAAACAAAAAGAAAAGTGTAGCGAAAGTAGAAGAATTGCGGAACTGAGGACGAGTAAATGACGGCGGAGGAAAGGTTTTGACGGATCATAATGAGACTTGAAAAAGTTGAACAGTTAACAAGAGCAGACGAGAGTAAGGAAAAAGATAATTGGGATCCAGGAGGATCTGTTGAAGGCAAGATGAGAAAGCAGATGGCTATGGATATAAGTCAAAACGAATTGGAAAGGAAGGTAAAAGTATGAAAAGCGCGCGAAAGAGGAAAAGAAGAGAACGGCAGAAAAACCAGCGGCGAAAAAGAGTGGCGATAAGCGGGGCGGGTATGCGCGGGTAAGCGAACGGGCTGACGGACAATCAAAAGTAGAACAACCGCGGATGGAAAGGTAAGCGAAAACGGAAAGTGTAGCGGTAAAAGAACTGGAAATAAGAAAAAGCGCGGAATTGGAAAGTGTAAAGAAAAAGGACTTTTAACGGAAAAGAGATCGGAAAGCGTGGCGAAAATGGAAAAGCAAACGAGAAGGCGAGTGGTAGGGGTGATAGGTCGAGCAGAAGGAAGAGTGATGGTACGCCTAGTATGAAAAAATTGATAGTGTCTGGCATGATGAAAGGAGTGAGCGATGTGGAAATGATAATGAGCATTAGAAGGCGATCGGAAGGTGGTTTGGAAAGCAATATGAGAGTGGTTAAGAGGTTAGCGTCTAAGAACCAAGGAAAATAAAATGTGATCATTGAATGTAGTATGGAAGAGTATGAGATAATGGCGAATGGCAAGATATAGGTGGATTCTGAGATTTTGTTTGTGGAAGAGTATGTAGAGTTAATGTTGTGTTATATATGTTGTAGACATGGGCACAAGACGAGGTTTTGCAAGGATAAGATTGTATGTTATGAATGTACGGGGCCGCACGGAGGGAAAGAATTTAGATCGAATGAAAGGAACTGTGTGAATTGTTGGAGAATCGGGAAAGAATCGCGTGGACATGGGGCGAGAGACGGTACCCGTGAGGAGATTAGACGGATAAGGCAGAGTGGAAAAACGTGAGGGATATAAGACAATTAAACCGTACAAAGCAATTGTTAAAAACAAATAAGACATATGATAAGGTAGTAAGGGCGGTGAACGCGAATCGGAAGTGTAAGAATGGTATAAATAAATAACGAAAAAGTAAATAAATAAGTAAATGATCGGCATTTTAGATACAAGGAAATAAAATGTATTAGGTTAAGAAAGAAAAGTGTAAAGAGGTATAAATAAATAAAGAAGTAAATAAACAAGCAAATGAACGGCATTCTAAATATAAGGGAATTAAAATGTATTAGGTTAAGAAACAATGCGTTGTGAGTGAATGATTGAAGATAGAATAGACGAAAGGGTGCGAAAAGAAAATAGTATTAAGCGAATATTGTCAGTACGAATACGAACGAACTACGAAAGATTTAAACTACATAAATCTAGACTTACAGAAGGCTTCCAGCCTTCTGTAAGTCTAGATGTAATGCCAAACGGCTATATCAACGATCCAAATTATTATAAAACAGTACTTGGAAAATCATACGTAATTAGTTACTACAAAAAATACTCTTGCGATATTAAAGAATAATTGAAAGATATTGTGGATATTTAGCGCCTTAACTGAGTTCAGGTATCATCGAATAATTGTCACAACATATTCAACGTACATATTCACTAATAACAAAAAGCAAATAAAAAAATTATATTGACAAGTGCAAAATAACATATAAAACTGTCGCAGTGATGACCTTCATACAATAGTAATCACTTGTGTTTCGTTACAGCAAAATTAGATAAAAAAAAGTTTATTTTATCAAATCCATGTTCCCGTTGAACACACGAAATTAAAATATTCTTTAAAATATTTCTTGAATTCGTCTAAACTTACAACAAACTTTTAAGTACCAACGGTTGGCAAATATTTACCCAAAACATTCAGCAAGATATTTAGTTACAACTGCGGGTATCTATTGTAAACTATTACCAACAATTTTCTACTAAATGGCACAGTTTCTAAAACTAAGGTGGACATAGACTATTCTAGGCAAACTATAATATATAATTGTTTATTCTGTAGAAATATGTCCGATGGCAAAACCTGTATTCAGTGTAATACTTGCAACAGGCTCAGTCATATAAAATGTATAGACACCATTTCAAACAATTACGAATACGATTACGGTATTCAGCAACAATTCAATCGTTAAACGGAATACAGAAAATAATAAAATCATAAATATAAAATTAGGAACAGTTAAACCTAAACCTAATCACCCTATAAAAAATAAACTTGTAATGGATTCGATATTAGCCTGTCCATCGAAAGAATACATTCAAGAAAGTTGTGATTTAAAAAGAAAATTAAAAAATAATTATTATTGTTATAAATACATATAATAACAATTACAGATGAAATGTGTATAGCAATAAACTTCCTTATAGTTATTCTTCGAATATCTATACTTCGAATTATTTCAAATGCAACAACCAGCGTTTGCGTTCTACATTGCTCGTAGAACTTTGATATAAATATACGAAGAATAACCACCGAAAAACGCCGTAATAGATACAGATTTAGTTCAAGTTAACAAACGCAGAAAACATACAAAATAGGCGCGAATACTAGTTGTTAGTACGTGTTTAATACCTACACAAGTTGAATTGTTAATAACTGTCAGAGTAATATAAAATTACTAACAAAACCCTACATTTCCAAGTAGGACTAAGGCAATATCAATATAGCTATTTAGGAATTTCCAGATGGTTTATGGTGGGTAGGTATCCCTATAATTTTAATGTTTGTTGACCCTCTTTTGTATTGCTCTTATAATTTCTCCAGTGCTAAAGATATATTCTCAGTACAGTTAGAACTTCTGGGTAGCTCTGTCTAGTTGTAAGAACTTGGACATCTCTACTTGTCGAGTATTACGCTTGAAACAGGGCAAGTTTTTCTTTTATATATATATATATATATCAAAAAACCAAAATAATATTTCCTTAACAATATTTATAACAATAATACCGGAGGTTCCTTCGCTTTTAACGAATTTGCATCTTTTGTACNATATATATAATATATAAAAACCCCAACGATAACGATTTTAGTTTATAGTAGATATACGATAAATGCTATTGTAGGTTAGTGAAGTTACGATACTTAAAATACAATTAGCTCTCTATCATCATTGCTTTCATATTATAGAATGTAAAAAGACAGATTCAGTGACAAGTAAGGCCAACGATGCAGAATGGGAAAAAAATGAAACTGTGTTTAATACGGCATGTGGCACAGCGAAGATATTACGCAGCAAGTGGGAAGTACAAAAAAGGGGTTCACAAAATCGGTTTAGGGGCTACGGTTACTTTGTCGAAGTATAATTCTGATTTTGGTAGGAAAGGTGATTTAAATGTGAAAACACCAATTCACAACAATCCTCAATAAGATGCTGTATTGGAATTTGATCGGATATACCATGATTTAAATAAGTAGTTGGATGCAATTGATGAATATTCTTTAATTTACAATTCTTCTGATCGTGTAACATGTCACGGTCTTCAAATGTGGAGCAACAACTGACCCCCTTTCCCCTTCGCTTCGCCACCGTTGACGCACACTATCTCCCTCCACATGCACTGTAGGTTGTCAACAATCTCGTTCCAAATACGTGAGTGTTACAGTGGTGGCGTACACAAGAATTAAAGTGCACTTTAAAAAACTAATTATATGATTTAAAAAAGGGGAACAAGTACAGGTACATTTCCCTTAAAAAAACCGACCCTCACTTAAAGTTACACCCTGTATATGGGGCATTCCATGCCAAATCACTGAGGTCGTGACCCGACCATTTTTAATTTTTCAGTTTTTTTGGTATTATTTAGTACCCGTTTAGAGTAGTTTTCATGAATTTTTTCAAATTTTTATTTCAACCTATCAAGAAGTTATGAGCATGTGAATATTTTGGGTAAAAATGTTTCAAATACCCGTAACATGACGAAAACCAAACACATTGTGACGAAATGACTTCCGCTGTGAGCGGACGACGAGAACAATTCCGTACGACGCAACATTGGAAGAATATTCGCACCTTTCTCAGATAGTATATCATTCAAATAAATTAGCACAGTTAGCCTTGAAAATAAATAAACAGTAGTTATTTTAGGAACTGTCAGATATTTGATTAATGAAATTCTTGTGTGTAAACTTATAAATAAATAGTGAAGCTAAAACATTACATTATAATATACTTTTTTTTCGTTTTGTTCGTTTGAGATGTCGTTTTATAAAATAAATATAATAATAATAATACATTTTTAGTTTTACAGAGAATTGGCTCCATAATTGTTTGCACTGTATGTGATCAGCAAGCAACAAATGTCGCTGTTGAAAAAAAAACCCAAAAGAGGAATCTTTTTAAAACAGTCATCTAGTGATCTGATCTCTTTGAAGTTAATGGACATGAAATTGTTGGTATATATGATCCGCCACATTTGTTGAAGAGATCAGAAATAATCTTGTCTTACACTATTTGAAATTTATAATTAACGATGAACAAAAAATTGCAAGTTTGCAATATATAATTAATTTATACGAGTTGGACGAGGAAAATTTCAATACACGCGTGTTATAAATTAACCAAAGGTCATATATATCGAGAAAAACTAAAAAAGATTAAATAAAAGAACAACTGCGATATGGACAGTGAAATCTGGATAGTAATTATAATAATGCACTTAGGTCTTTCATTTCCTTCATAGATCCAGATGCGAGAGCACAAAGGAGTCTACGTTTGAAGCAAGTCACGGTAAACTATTATTTTAAATCAATGAAGTTTGTTACATCGAATGGTGAAATTGTACCACCTTCTGTAAAAAACTGGATCAAAACACTCCGGGGCTTCTCATATATATTGAGCATGAATTAATTAATATATGAACACAAATAAGCCTTTATGGTAGACAACCAGTCTCACATGAAAATAAACTTTTTTACCTGCATTTATTTTACACTATTTCTTAGGCAAGGCAAATGTTTTTTGCCTCAGGCTTCATCCTATCATGCTAGTGGTAGCAACCTTTAGGTTTTTTTACCCGACTAATAAGTTATAAAACTATAAATGTATAATAGGCCAGGTTCTTGGTGTTAGGTAGGCTGGAAGAACCCGAGAAACGCTATGAGAACAATTTTCCTGGTTCAAATCACTTATGCGCAGACATGACGATTTGACCATAAAGTTAGCCGAAAACTCGGAGCAGAACATATGAAGTAGTTCAAAAGCATTTTATCGAATTAGCCACTACCATTAATGGCGTTCCTCCCGTTAATGTAATAAATTACGATGAGACAAACTTTTGTGATGATCCGAGCCAAGCTTTGGTGGTTGTTAGAAAAGGCAACAAAACATGCCCGTAGAGTGATTGATACCTCTAAGTCAAGCACGAGCGTAATATTCGCGGTGGCAGGAAATGGAAAATTATTAGCGCCCTATATTGTATACAAAGCCAAACACATGTATGAAGGCTGGACGGCTGGTTCGATGCCGAAACATTTGAGGCCTGGTTAATGTCCATTGCGCTGCCATATTTTAACTCAATGGAAACAAAGTTATGTTAGGTGATAATCTCTGCAGCCATTTAACAGTCAGCGTTGTAGAAGCCTGCGAAAATAACAACATTCAACCGACTTATTGGATGTTGCCTACTTCCGCCCCTTGAAACATGCATTGAAAAAGATCTTAGAGGATTGGAAACTTAGAAATAGTCCTGCCACCAAAAACCGAGACTTTTACACGCAACTATTGATAAAGTAGGTTTAAGAAGTGGGAAAAACACGCAAGCAGGCTTTAAGGCATGTGGGATAATCCCCTTTAATCCAGACCAAACGCTAAAAAAAATCATTCAGTCATTTAAAAAAGACAGAAAATGGTGAAAATGAAAATGAGGTAGAGCAAACATGGAGTGATACAATTGTTTCCCATTTAAGACGATTAAGTCGGGCAAAACGCTCCGAAACGAGGCAAAAGAGTATTCAGTGTTAAATGATCTCATCTTTGCATGTGACGAACACGTTGCATCCTATCACACAGAAAATAACGAAATCCAAAATAAATTTATTTTAAGAGCAATATAAAGTATACTATTAACGGGACCCGGTTAGAATTAAATAATTGGGACCAAATTAGAAATTTATTATTGGAAACATTTGGAGATTCGCGAGACCTACCAATTTTGCAACAGGATCTCATTCATCTTGTTTGTGATATAAGAAAAGAGACACTTAGTGCCATTAGCAATCGCATTCTGAAGCATCAATCCCCACTCATTTCAAAATTAAAACAATCTGGAGAAAATATATTTAAAAGTTATAATAGTTAAAGTTAAAAGAGCATTAAGTATAGTTTATAATAAACTAAGTTTAGATACTTATGTTAGTAACTTACCAACTTGCTCACAACAAATGGTACAGAATAAAAAATAAATAATAAATGACTGGGCAATGGTAAATTCGATTTGGCTTATTCCACGAAGAAAACAACAAGAACAATTTGAGAAATCGGATGAATCCTGGACTTTGTATGGAATATTTAAACCATATTTTGAAGAAGGTAGGGAAATAGTTTTTTCCAATTCACATAACAAATTACATGTATTTTTATTTATCAGAAGATTATAAAAAAATGGTACAGTTAAATTGAAGAATACCGAGTTAACGTCTGATGTTCAGAGTGAACTAGAACCATCCCAGGAGCTAAGTATATACAAACAGAAAGAGAATTCCTCCCAAAAGATTATTTTCATCAGATGAGGACAGTGATACCGAAGGAGATATTAAATGCTGTCGGCGTCAGGAATTTCTCCTTTACTGAAAGCTAAAAAACTTAAGAAGTGGAAGTAACAGTGAAGGTAATTATTTTATATTATACCTACTTATAGAAAACACGTATCCCTCGGCCAAATTTAAGTTTTAAGTTAAATGTATTTTGTTCTATGGAATAGTTTAGTCATTTTGTGAACGATCAATCAATGCATCTTTAGCTTAAATTAAATATAACAAAATTAGATACAATTTTGTTACATATATTTATTTTTGCAATGAACCCACCTGTATATTTAACTACTTGGCATTACACCACCTTATGTCTACCCGCTTGGCAAAATTATGCGCGCTTTCTTGTCACAAATCAGTAAGTGGATTTTTCCACCATAGATCACTTCCGATGATCCACCGCGTTCAGATAAGAAAAATTTTGAAGTGCTCATCGTAAATTCTGCCGGAAAGGGTTTCATGTTTTCTGGCGGGGAGGTACGTCGAACGTCGAAAATTGAAGGGATTGACCGAAACGACCTCGTTGTGAACGGTAAGTGATTTTTGCTTTTCGTTTTGCTTTATAATTTTTTTTGGTGAAATCAAACTTTCTTCTAAATCTAGGTAAATTTAAGTAGGAAATTAATTGTGCCCACGGGGGAAATCTATAAATTGATTGGATTTATCATTTGTCTGCAGATATTTATGGATGCAGCAGGCCATGCCGTTTCATAACCTAGTTTTGTTAACAGTCACATTCTAGTAATCGCTACCTAAATCAGTCAGAGAAGAACCGAATGGGCTTGTGATACTTGTGGCGTGGCGTTGCATTATGCCCGACTGATAAAAAAAATGGTTGAAAAACTTTTATAAAAAAAATTGAATACGTATATTCAATCATTACAAGTTATGAAGTTTGGATTTGTTTATACGACATCTCGACAAAATCACAAAATAAAGTATAGGTGTTCGAAAATGAAGCTCCGCCAACACATGCGAAATAGTTACGCTCAATTGAGAAAAGAATGGTAGTTTCTTTCTTCAGAAAAAGTATCTGCATTTCCAATAGAAAAAATTTGCCAATAATGTTACAAAAACTTGATGCGACAGATGAGCACTATTGTAGTAACACAGGTTTATTAGTGGCCACATCGAAGGATACAAAGAAAGTTAGTAGGTACTGTGAGTAATTTTCATAAGCCAACGGTTGATCAAAAGCAGAAAGGTGGAAAGCAAATTAAGATTACCTGCACTACACCTATTGTATTCTAAAAGATATGTGTGGAGTGGATCTCGCTGACCTATATGTATATGACACAGACAAGAAGACCACCGAATGCCGGAAAAAAGTTTATTACGAATAATAACGATAAAATGCCTCTGAAAAAATTTCTTGTAACATTGGCTGAAAAACTAGTAATATCTTCGGATAAAGTAAATTTAATGCTGGTGTCAAAAAAAGGCAATTATATGGAAGACCTTCTACATCTAGGCAGTAAGGAAATCAGAATAAAAATTATTGTGTAGAATGTAATATTGCTCTTTGTGGAGACTGTTTTTCCAAATTCCATAGATAAAAAATATCTATTTTGTATATTTTCCTTATTTAACAGCATCAGTCATGAGATAGGGACAATTTTAAAATTAATTTTATTGAGTTAATTACTGACGTCCATGTTAAAATTCTGGAACATATGTCCCACGCATTTTTTTTTTAAACCTTGAAATATGAAAACTTTGGCTGAGTCTAACAAACATTTATGCGAATGATAAGAATAAAGTAAACCATTATAGCTATAAAGAAGAAAAGTCGGTGCGAAAGAGTTAAGATTAAATACTTACTCTGTCCTCTATTCAGTTGCCAAGAGGAACTAAATATAGCTAATTGGATAAAATTATTGGCAAAACGTAAATTTCCAGTTCCTAGAGGAACCTTAATAATGTGTGCAAGGAAGCTTGCAGTAGAACTAAATAAGGATTTGGCTTCTAAAGGTTACAAAATAGGTAGGAAATGGTTTGAAGGGTTTATCAAACGACACCCTATCTTTCACAGAGATTTTCCCCAAAATTTAACAAAGAGCAGAAGTGCTGGTGACCGAAGTTCAAATACGAAATAAAGTTTAATGAAGTTAATCAGTCTTTCTTAAGGATTCAAACGGTGTTTTTAATGCTATCGAATCCGCTTTTTCTAAATATTTTTGCTTTTTTATATAATTTATAGCAAAGGATGATATATATAAAAGCAATTGGTTTGCCTATAAAAGCTTGCAATTTCTTTACGACAAGGATACAGCAAGATGCAGCGTGAATACAGTAAGTTTTTAATTAATTTAAAATACAATATACATATATTTTTCGCACATTTTTTTTCCATTTATCAAATAGTTACGTTAAAATATTCTACCAATGCCTCTCGCACTTCTTGTGCTGTTTTACATGACCGACGAGGAACATTTCTGAGAGGAAGGAAAGAAGTATTTTCAACAGTGACGGTTCTCCAGTAACCTTCAATTAAGTTTCCTTCTTCCGTTTCTTCGTCGAATGTTCCTGGTGGTCTATAATATTGAACAGATGTAACATTCCTCCATAAAAAATTATGAGCTACTGTCAATACAATTAGTTGTTCCTTGTCAGGTTCAAGAAGTAACGGTTTCCTTAACACACGGAAAACACTGACATTATTCCGAACACATTCTCAACTACCCTGCGCGCACGGCTAAGCCGGCGATTAAAAATTATTTGGGAAGATCCTTTGGGCAAATAGCCCGAATAAGGTTTAAATAGAAATAAGAAAGCTACAATGATACTCGTTTGCTGTTCGTAGCATTGTACAATAAGAGATTATGGCAACGTTGTTTCGAACTGACAAAAACCTCTATAATCAAGCTCCTATTTCTATCTCCTTGTTTCCCTTGCAATCGTCTCTCCAAGATCAACAACAAGCAACACTTTGTAACAGGTACCAGCACTCCAACCCACCATCACATGCAACCCTTTATCGATCTGGTTCTCCAATCAGGATACCTAACCCCCAGATTTCTCCCGCCCCTCATGATTGTTACTCAACCTTTTCCCCAACAACTCCATCCTCTTTAGTTTCAACAGACAGCCAAAATAGTTAAATAAATTATGACTGCGAATCAGAGGGGCCAAACCAACAATTAGCCAAACATGTGCAT
Source organism: Anoplophora glabripennis (assembly GCF_000390285.2). Lineage (NCBI taxonomy): Eukaryota > Metazoa > Arthropoda > Insecta > Coleoptera > Cerambycidae > Anoplophora > Anoplophora glabripennis. The sequence continues at coordinate 156,229 of NW_019416614.1, read as the reverse complement.
TTTGTTCTATACTAAAGTAGATTGTCCTATTAAATCCCTTTTTTCAAGCCGTAAAAGTGCATTCCTTTGATATTTACCTGGATATTTTCTTTTAAAAACTACACAAAGGCTTGACAAACCTCGAGAATAATGTTGCTCAAGGATTGTTTAGAAATCTTGAATAAATATTGATTGAAGGCTGCTATAGGAGTCACCTGTCACCAAGAAACATAGTGTCACTGCTAACCTGCCTTGAATGGTAATCGCTTTTGTGAGTTGAGTGTCCTGTTTTCTTATTTTGGGTCCTGTGCCATTTAGAAGATACTCAAAATCAGTAGGGGACACAACATTTTTGTAATACCCACCGACATGTTGAAACTGCAAATTTCGAAGCAAATCGTAGTGTTCTTGATGTCTTTCTGTATAAAAGCGCATTTGCCACCATCTTTTACGTTTTATCGTTTTTTTCCTGGATTATACTTTGTTATGTGAAAAAGTTTGTGGCCAAAGTGCCATTCGGCCGCATGTATTGGTATATGTAAACAAATAAAGTACTTGTTGCTAGTGTTCCTCCTGATCACTGGGTACATATGATAATGGACGGATGAAATCCGAGGTGTTCTATGAATACATCTCAAATATATTTTATATCTCGAGATATTGCTCCTAAATTAGAAGAAGTCATTCATAGTTTAAAAGAATCGACCATTAAAAATGGTTTTAAGGTTTGTGGTCTATTACCATGGGACCCTAACGCCATTGATTTCAACAAGTGGTTAGAGAAAGACAAAAAGCCAAATGTCAACATGAGTCAGACAACTCAAATAGAAGCAATTTCGATTTAAAATTGAAGAATTTTGTAAAATTGTACCAACCAAACTCCAGAAATTAAAATCGTTCGATGACCAACATACCAATAAAAACTTTAAAATACTTTTTAAAGTGTTACAATTTAAATCACAACGCGGATTTTACAATCAAAGATCAAAATGAGTCCATCATGCAAGTGGAATGTACAATTAATGATCCAAGTGAATTTGCAGAATTGGACTTTAATGAAATGCCTATAACAATCAACGTTAACTCCGGCGAAGAACATTAGGAAACATCCCTGAAATTCTTGAACCCATTATGTAGTCATAGTCTTAATCTAAATAAAACGCCGGAAAATTGAGACAACCAATTGAGGGCAACAATAAAGAGACTAATTATTCAACATCTTCTGAACTAAATGATTAGCTAATGTTGCCCAAAACGCCTGAACGCAAAAATTAGAGGCAGGTAATAACGTCTAGTGGTTGGAAAAATATATGGGAAGAAAGGCAGAGAGAAAAGGAGGAAAGAAAAGCAAGAAAGAGGACGCAAAAGAGCTTAAGTTCCATTGAAAAAATTGAAGGAAAAGTCTTGTGAATAAAAAGACAGAAAAAGTAAGAAACTTATGTTCTTTTAAAGATGCCGAAAACTGGAATATCGAGAAAAATAACCTAAAAGGAAAAACCGACACATTTTATAAACTTAGCGTCTTCCACTGAAGAAACTGAATATGAATGGGAGAGGTTGATTACAGGATTTCATAAACCCACTTTGCTCTCTTCTTCATTAAGAAAATGGACGTATGTTTGTTCAGACAATTTTAATAGTGGAGGTTACAAATATTTAAAAACTGGAGCTAATCATATTTGTGATGATTTTTTAGAAAACCACCAACTGTCCTTAATTAAATTAATTTTAAAAAGATATTTCACTATACGATTTCATCATGAAACCAGAAAAAAATCAGATCTTGAAATCAGTCAGTCAGAGGCATGTTGACCCATTTAATTCTTTATCAAAATCAATAACAATTACCATTGTATTATTGTATTTTCAGAGAGATTAAAGAAACTTAATTTGAAATGTTTGGAATTAGTCAGGGTAGACTAGCTTTCTTCTGAGAGCAAGATTCTTCACGAAGAAATAAAAAAATTGGAACGCATCGTACACAAAAAAATTAGGAAAATTAAACAGGTTTCTATGTGCAAATTACTTAATTCTAAAAGTACATTCCTTAAGCATTTGAAAAACGTGAACGAATTCACAAAAAAATATATTTTCTCACAAACCAGTAATCAGAAGCTAAAGCCACGTGGAAGGAAATTTTAAGTTTGCCTCCTCGTAAAACTTTAAAAAAGCTTTTACAAAAAATTCCTTTATATTCTGGCATAAATAAACATATTTTTAATTATTTAAAATTAAGTGTAAGTAAACTAAAACTTTTAGATAGGAACTTACTTAAGTTTGACGCAGTTATATTACAACTTGGGCTTCAGTATAATTTTAAAATGGACCATTTGGAGGGATTTATAGATTTAGGTGGAGGTGACAGGAGAGCAAAATTTGCTGATCATACTTTAGTTTTCCTTTTAAAAGGAATTCGTAAAAGTTGCAAACAACCAGTTTGTTTTACCTTTTGTGAAGCCACTACACAAACTACTGATTTGGTAAACCTGGTTAAATATGCTATAAGAAACGTTCGTCAAACAGGTTTATGTATTGCAGCAACTATTTCTGATGAAGGGGCCAACAAATGTAGCTGCCATACGAGGTTTAATAAAATACACCCACACTTATTATTTACGAGAAAATGTGCACAATAGGTAGCAAGGTTATCTGGTTGATAGAGCAGAGATCGTACATTTGTATGATGTACCAAACTTTTGAAGGGACTCCGTAATAGTCTACTAAAAGCTGACTTCCACTTCGTTCAAGATGGTAGCCACAAAGTGGCTTCCTGGAACCATCTAATACAGTTGTACATACAATATTGATAAGGAAATGGGTCGTGTTTCCGTGGTACATAAACTAACAGACAAACATGTGTTAGGTAATGACCTCTTTTTATGTCTCTAGGATTTTTTGTGGGGCTACTTTTTCCCCACTAAAATTATTATTATTCCTACCATACGTGTCAGAATAGGGTTACGTAACCTCCTTTTGAGGGCCTAAGATCATACCAACCCTTGGTAATTTTAGCCGGCTGTTTCTACTCGCTGTCTTTCACCACTCAAATTGGATTCTATTCACCCTTACTCAACTAAATCTCTCTGGAACCTGCGCTCTAGATGTTTACCAGATAAGTGGTTGTCAATTTACCGTTATTATTATTATTTTCCTTATTATTAACTGGTACCTACCAACCACCATATTCAATACTAGTAGCCTTTTGAGGTATTGTCTAGGTACTACGCCTAGTTGTGAGAAATACAATAAACTTTATTCTTAATATAATATTCTCAAATTTACGTTTTGTGTAGGCTAAACAAATTTACTTATTTAATTTCTAAACTACATCCAAAGACGAAAAGAAAAAAATGCAACCAAGCAAATCGAAGAAAACATCGAAGGATAGCGGTTCAGAAAGTGATGGAAAATCATGGAAAAGTGATCCAACTGAAAATAGAATTTCAGAAATCGATGATTTGTCTGATATTGAAATGGCTCAGAACATAAGGACAGGAGTGCACAAAAGAACGAAATAATTGAACCGGAAGAAGAAAATTGTATCCAGAAGATCCAATAAGATGAATTTGTATTGGAGAAATTTCCAAGAAAGAAAAACATTTATAAACACGTTTGTGTCACTACTAAGGTTATCGACGACGAAGTTGAGATACCAGATTTAAGAAAATTGAAGAACAATAATGAATTTAGAATTGGTGAAAATGATAAGTATGTAATCAATATCTCAGACATTGTAGAAATATTGAATATTTTCGGGCTGAATTCTATGAAACAAATCACCGTTTGATTTTTAAGCGTTGACAACCCTAAAATTATTTTAGAATATAATAAGTGTAAAGCTTATTGATCTATCGGATCAGATAAAAGCTTAGAACACATCTTTACGACGAAGTTTTAAATGGTACAGAGAACTAGCCTTAGAACTTTTAACTGTAACATCTTCGGTAAATGCCTATTCGGCACATCAAGAAAGAGCTAATGAAATAATGTCGATCACTAAATATAAAGAACACCACCGTCTAGCGTTACGATATCTTCATCCTCGGTTTCAAGTCCTGCTAGAAAATATCATAAAAAGCGTTCACCAAGAGACGATATACGCCAAGCTTTACTACAAGTGGAACAACACAAAAATTACAATTATAAGAACAAGAAAATAAAAATGAAGATGCAACACCGAGGAAGATGAAATCTTCAAGCTCCTGCAAAAACGGGGATGGAGGGAAGCCGATGCCTAAAATAACGCCTGAAGAGCGGCGTCATCAGCAGCAGCAGCTTGGATGACAGCAATCAGGATACTACACCACGGCAGCGGGGACTATGGTTGGGTACAAAACGGCGACGTCGACTGCAACCACCGCGACTGTAAGCAATATCCAGCACATCACCATCCCGGACGATGACATAATTGCTCAAGCGCTAGTGAACATCGGAGGTGTTCCGTCCACGGCACTGTCGCCGATAAGCGACTCAGAGGAAGACATATTTCAGCCAAAGCCACCACCGGTTAAGGTAGTGAAAAGTCAGAGTCGTTTTCGTGCGCCACAAAAACCGAAGTCCAAGGGGAACACGTCTCAGTTGTTGTGGCAGATACTACAACAGTTCCGCCGCCGTAACCGCCAACATCGATTCCCCAACCTTCATATCCCTTCATACCCCTGCCCCCCATACCCGACGAAGTTCCAGCGCCCGAAGAGACCCACCAAATTTCAGAAGATGAGATGGAGATTTCCTGTTCTGAAGCCGGCGAGGCGGACGTCGTTTCTGCCTTCCTTCGCTACTGGGAGAAGCTTAGTCGGAGGGAGCAAGAAACGGACAGGGAAGTGTGGGATATGAAAGAAACAGTTGCTGCAAAACGGGAGCAATTGCGTGTGTTAGAGCAGGACATTAGACAATTAGAAATAGAAATGGAAAATAAAGTGCGAAAGAAGAGCGAAAGTGAAAAGACATTAAAACGGTTGACTGGGCGCATGAAAGTAAAACGATTGAATGAGTAATAACTTTAAGATAGGTGTTGTAAATAGTTAAATATTAAAATATAATAGCTGTAAGGCGTTGTATATGGAACTCATTCAGGAGGAGGGACTGAAAACCCCACCCGAATGGATCAGAAATTTGAGTAATATTGGGATACTGTCGCCGCGGGCAAATTTTGCTTGGACGCACCCCATTGGTCGAAGGATCGCGCGTCCCTTCGACCGAGCATTTCAATACTATGTCTCGAACACTTGCTCTGGACAGAGAGAGTCAAGTCGAGCCAGAGTGCGGATGTACAACGGTCGACTTTTAACTTTCACCTTCATTTCGCCTCCCAGGTCGCGTTTATATTTTCTTTGTTATTTTATTCGCGTGACTGAGGTATACCAGGGGTCAGTTGTCTGAGCGCCGGCCAATGACTCATAAAAGAATTCGTAAACAAAGGAAAACAAGTGCAGGTGATATGACCTCTTATTCTGGGAAGTCATACATAGCAGAGATTGTCGTTGTTGTCGAAGCTTCATTGTAAACGGCATATTATAGACCTGCTGAAACGTGTTACGAAACTCGACCGGGCCAGTTCCTAGGTGATTGCTGTTTCCAGAAGTTGCAGGAACTACAAGCACAAAAAGAGTTAAAGAACAAAATAGTCAGTTGCTGATCGACGCCAATTAGAAGTATTGAGAACTTGTATGACTCTTGATGAATTGCACGCACGGCTTGTTGAAGATGGATTTTTTATCTCGCGAACCTTTACATACCGTAGGCTGATTGCAAAGTATTCTGGATCCTGTGTCGAGCTCAAACATAGACACCGAGATTACGCCGATCAACATTTCCGCAAGGCTACTGCTAACGACCTCGAGGAACTTGCATCTATACTTGGGCCTGAACAGGTAGTTTTTATCTCTCAAGATGATAAGGCAAAAGTACCGATCGGAAAAACAGCTGCGAAAGTACAGGCTCCTGTTTTATGCATCTGAGTTAGAAAGTGCGCCAGTAGTCCTTCCTTATGAACACTGCAGGTTCCATCTCGATCGTTACACGATCCTCTCAAATTCCTCCCTTAGTTGTCTTGAGGAATTAGAGCAAGGTCAGTGTGAAATGGAAGAAATGTTTACGTCTTTCATGAAGCGGTTTGAGAATCCTATGGAGGAAGAATCTGAATCCGAATATTCAGAAGGTGAAAACAATTCTCCATTTTCTCCCACCTCGCCTGACCCTCGTTCACCTCAACGGGAAGAACTTGCCTGCACAGCCCCGAATTTAGTTGGAACGCTGAGACCTTTCACCCAAAACAAAGGAGATGGAACCATCTATTCCTCTACCCAAACCTCATATCGAAGCACAGGGTACGGAGTGTCAAAGACTTGGTGCGACTTCTTTCAAGCTCAATCAGTATGCGGACGTGCAGAAAAAGCTTCAAGTTTCGGACGATCTTTTGCGATACTCATGTGGACGTCGAGCAGAAATTTTAGATATAAGACGGAATCCATCGTAACTAGAATGTCCTCGCTTCAATGATGAAAAATATCCCACCATCTTCGACTTACTTATTTTGCGAAACCTAGCTGGCGGAGTTTGATCTTTTAACGACGATAGAAAAAGCAGTATAACTTTCATTATTTTATTTCAGGATCATTTTAGAAAATAAGTGAACTGTAAAATAGTAATTGATGAATGAATATCAGCCGTCGGCTCAGGAAAGTGGAAGTGGAAAGTAAAAAAAGGAGGAATTTAATGCTTTAATAAAATTTGTTTTAAAGATTATCTCAAAGTGTGAAACTTAGATTATTTGTAAATTATGAAACAATACCAACTTTAATTGGTGACATGAAAAGATTCTTTTTAACTAAGAGTTCGGATGCGGCTTTACAATTACAACTTTTAAAAACTAAACAAGGTAACAAATCTATTGAAGAGTTTGGTGAAGAATTGCAAGATCTTTGTGTTAATCTAACTATTTCACAGTCTAATGATAATCCTAATGCGTATGGCAAATTACATCCATTAAATGAGAAAAACGCTATAAGACGTTACGCGGATGGACCACGAAATCCAAAAATTGAAAAAATATTTTTTCAATTTTAATTAGTTTTGTAAGAACAATTCATTTTACCAGTCTTTTTATAAACAATACTTGATTTTACTCATGTATATATTATATTTTGTCTAAAATCAATTCAGAATCAAATTTGATTTGACAAACAATTTGACTCCAAACGGATACGAGGACAATACTCCTCGTAAACTTAAAACCAATTTAAAACCTGCCCAATTAAAAATAAACACAAATTTTATAATCCAATCAATGAATCAAGTTAGATTTAATTTAATGAAAGAAACGTACCCGAAGATAACGGAGGATCCAAAGATTTAACTTCCACAATAGCTTACTATTCGAACATGTCAAAACTAAAGTCAAAGGAGAAGCGACAGACATTTTAATCAATAGCGTTAAAAGCACTTTTGCAAAACAATTATGCCGACTCACGGTTAGAAACTTTATTAGCAAACACTGAATACTTATTGTTAAAAACCTAATGATAACTTTGAAACACATGTCGCTAAATACATCTAACGAAAATATCGCGAATTCCAAGCCGGAAATGTATAAGATTCAAGCTAGTTAGTTAGGGATGAATGAACTTTATAATACATGTTGTCAAGAATGGAAATGTAAATCATTATTAATTAAGAATTTTTAAATATGAAAAGAGCATCAACCCAGATCTTATTCAAAATTATTTTATATTTCATAATAATTTATATACACACTGTTACATTAGCGTAAAGTTCAATAAACAGTTCTTCTTGTGCACTTGGTACTCTTTCTGATTGGTCGATAAAAATTAAAACAAAATAGAACACAGCAATAACGGCGGTAAGGTGAACTGGAATGGTATCTAGGTATCCCCCACAGAAACAGTAATCGCAATATAACATTATACGAATATTATGCCTATCGTTTTGTGGTTCGAAATAGTGACTCCAGTCTTAAAAATGGAGGCAGTGTAACACAACAATTTGTTGTCGCTGCTTATATCAAAATCGAAAATAATCGTCTCAAATATATATTACGCAATCAAGAGAGGTTAAGAGTGACAAAATATATTGGGTTGGTCGATTACCTAATCGTAGGGTTCAAAAAGGCAATAAGGGTGACGAGAGCGCTACAATGGGTAGAATGGTTATTTTGCAGGTTTCTCACGCTATCAGCAACAACTCTTTCAAGATGCCCTGGCAATTTTTGAGCGTTACGGTATACTCAGCCTTTTCATTATAATGACAAACAATGCATGCTGGGCAGAAATAGTGGACAATATTCCCGCAGGTTATACTGCGAGCGATCACCTGTCTCTCATGGATAGAGTATTCCAGTGTAAATAAATCAAATGGTAGACGACATGCTGAAAAAGCACAATTTTGGGATACCCGCAGCTAATCTCTACATCATAGAATCCCAAAAAAGAGGTTTACCCCATCGTGATAATCTACTTATTCTAAGGGACGAAGATAAATTAACAAACCTTCACAAAATTGATGCATTCACTATTGCAGAAATACCAGATCCGAACTCGACTCGAACCAGAATTATATGAAATAGTAACCTCTTTCATGATACACGGTCCTTGCGAAGAATGGAACCCATAATCAGTCTGTATGGTAAACGGTCAAAGTTCCAAGAAATATCCTATAGAATTCAGTGAACTTACAGTAATATCCGATAACGGACAAGTCCTTTATAAAAGATCAAAAAACGGTAGGACTATAACAACTCAAGTTAACTATAGAAACTGTATTTTAGACTGAATAACTCCTTATAATCCCTACATCCTATTAAAATATAAATGCCATATTACTACAGAGGCTTGCGGTAATACTCACAGTGTCTTCATAAATATTTTTTCAAAGGTGTAGATATGACATTAGATCGTATTAATGTAGAAAATCAAGTAATTTATAATGAGGTGAAAACTATTTAAACGCACGATATATAACTTCTTTTGAAGCCTGTTGGTATATCAGTGAATTTGAAACCCATAGAAATAACCACATTGTCTATCGACTTTGCGTTCATCTATCTACCAAGCAAATGATTCGGTTCTAACCGGGAAAATGACGCTGATACTCGACAATATCTGTACATGGATATTCCGTACTATTACATATGGAATAACACAACCAAACGGTGGACCCGGCAAAGAGGTACAAATAAAATTGTTACAAGAATGTACTCTGTGAGCATACGTAATCAGGAATTATATTATCTACGTTTGTTAGCACGCTTCTTTGAAGAACTACGTACTTATGACACCGCAGCGGGATCCAGCAAATCATATCTACTTCAAACCTTAATCCCAAAGCTACGAGGTGAAGAACTACCTCTATTAGTAGCCTGTCCAACCGGCATAGTTGCTTCAATTCTGAAAGGTGGTTGGACGATTCATTCAACATTTAAATTACCTTTCAATATCAACGAAACGACAACCACAGGAATTTCGCCTACTACAAGTGAAGGTTGCTACATAGCCTGATGTGAACTCCTGATAATTGACGAAGTCTCTATGGTAACAAATCTTATTTTTAACATAATTAAAATATACGACGAGATATTTGTACCGATAACAGACCCTTCGATAATAAAGTTATATTATTAGGTGGAGATTTCCGACAAATCCTACCGGTAGTCGGAGGAAATAGGTGTACAATAGTAAACGCCAGTAGAAAAAGTAGCCGACATTGGCGCCTATTTACAAATTACGAATGGCACACTAACGTAAGAGCTATTCAAATTGACGAGTTTGCCAGATGGTTCTTAAATTTGCAATTTTATTTCATACAAACAACGTCCGCCATTCTATTAAAAAAAGTTGAAGTGTCGAATGATACAGTTGAATTTTTAAATTCATCCGTCACACAAATTGGTCTTAAAAATTGGCGCTGTAATAATGCTATTACGCACTTAAAATCTAAAAAAAGGTTTGTGCAATGGTGCCAGATTAATTGTTCGTTTGTTGAAAAATCAGTACATAGACGCAGAAAAAACCGACAGTACTGGCAGACCTACTAGAGAGTTTTTATTCTCCGCATAGACCTCAAGAAAGAACGCGATGTCTTACCATTTAAATTAAAGAGAAGGCAATTTCCCGCTCAATTAGCTTGTACTATGATACACAATGGAAACGTTAAATATGCTGTAGCTAAGTCCAATCAAAATATGGCAATGGCAAACTTAAATATTATAAATTTAATTAAAAAAATAAATTATTATTTAAATCAGTTTTTTTTTTAAATTATACTATCAAAATCGAAAATACACCTATTATTCCCCAAATGTCAAAATGAAAACAGTCAGCCGTTTGAATTGCTGCTATCCAATAATTTTCATTGCATTTACTACGTAAATTGACTAGAGTGGTAGGCTGGGGTCATGGTTGCGGCTTGGGTCTGTCAGATTCTAACATTCTAACCCAATATATCAACCGGTTCAGTAAACAACGCGAGTTTTAGTTTTACGTTACAAATACCCTGTAAATGAGCGTAATTATAGAGTCGATAGTGTGGAATTTTTGTGATTCAAACCCAGTAGTGTATATTTATTCGTCACTTCATTCCGTAGACCCCCGAAGTGCCAAAGTTTAACTGAGAGAGTAAAACAATTTAGCAATAAAACAACAAAGTGTAAAAAATCATAAACCGATCTCCTGAATATCAAATGTGATTATTAAAAATATGTGTGTCTTTTTAATCCAAAATGGTTATTTTCTTCCCTTTTTCTGTCAAGAAACAAGATGTAATAGATGCTCATTTTGGTCAGGTATTTTTAAGATAACAAGTAAAGCTGTAAAAAAAAGGACCCGGGTATTTTTCCATCTCAGGAAAAAACAAATGTTTATATCAGGAATGTGTTAGGCGTATTATAATAATAATAATTTCTTAGTCGCTTATTTTCAGTGCGACGTAGCTATATTTGGAGTTTATGTTCGTTGTGTTAATAATGAAATGAAAAGAAAATTTTATTGACATGATTTGGATCAGCTACAATTTTTTATTTTTTTACGCTTATACAAAAATAAATTTCTCTATTTCTCGCAGACATGACAAATGTATTTGTATTTTTTTACATTTTAGGCCACTATATCTAGTCTAGATAGAATGGTTTAGATCTTTAAAACTATATTTGGCGTCCGAAACATATGCACTGTAAAGAAAAGGAACAAACTGTTACATTTGGGAGGGCCCTAACTACAGGAAGTCGCGTATAGCCGACCTGGACCTATAGATCAGGACGAGAATAATGACGTTTTTCAAGTACTTGTTGATGAGCCTTCTGAATATTTTTCTCCTAAACAGAAATCCACATTTGAATGTCATGTGTTTCAGAGCATAAAAAGAGAAGGCGAAGGCTTTAACAAATTTTTGCTTCGAATTAGACGGCAGCCGAAACGATGTTCATTCGGAAAAACTGAAGTATAGGCCACAGAGATAAATATGAAAGACAAAATTATCGATAAATGGGCCTCGAAAAAGAATGGAAAAATTATTATTGAATTATGGCAGGGTTACGAACAAATTGCTAACCAATCGACAGCAATGAATATAAATCTTAGCGAATCAAGCACATCGACAATAGTAAACAAATTGGAATTGGAAAATAGACGGCAAAGGGACCAATGAACATATTATCAGACCCAGTATAAGTCCATGATCATCACCAATTTGAGTGGTTCCTAAGAAAAAATACGTTTTCGGAATTCAAAAGTGGAGACTAGTTGTCGACTACCGTAAATTAAATGACTATCGAAGACCGTTACCTTTTATCGAATATCACAGACATTTTAGACAAATTAGGCCGATGTAATTATTTTACGAAACTTGACTTAGCCTGTGATTTCACCAAAATAAAGAACATCCGAACTCAATAGAAAAAACCGCCTTTAGTGTTGAACAAGGACATTACGAATTTTTGAGAATGCCCTTCTGTTTGAAAAATACCCCAAGTATCTTTCAACAAGTCATGGATAATGTTTTGAAAGATTTGCAAAACAAAATTTGTTTAGTTTATGTGGACGACGTAATTATTTTCTCAACATCATTATAAGAACATATTTTAGATCCACACAAAGTATTTGAATCTTTTAAGAAACAACCTCAAAATTCATCGCAATAAATCTGAATTTTTGTCAAAATATGTAGTTTTTCTCGGGCATGTCATTACTCCAAATGGCGTAAAACCAAATCCAAATAAAATTGAAGCCATAAAAAAATTATAAATCCACAGACACATCGCGATATTTAATATATATTATATATAGCTTTTAAGCTCTTTAGGTCTTTATGATATAACAGACGCTTTAACAAAAACTTCTCAAAAATTACTAAATCTTTCACTAAATGTCATAAAAAAGAATTTATTAACACTTCTGAATACTGTAAAACTCTCGTCGTTACCCCATTTTAGCATTCCCCGACTTTGAAAATCAATTTACTAAATTTCGCTATGGGTTAGTCAAACGACCATCCCATTAGTTACGCATCTCCAACTTTATTTAAATCCAACGGAAATAAATTATAGCATAAGAAAAAGGACTGCTTGCGATCGTATGGGCATGCAAATATTTTAGACCCTATATTGTTGGAAAAAAATTTACAATTCAAACTGATCATAAACCTTTACAATGGTTATTTAATTTAAAAGAAAATAACACCAGAAGTAAAAAATAATTCATATGAACTTGACGATAAATTGGCGGATAATTATGTTGTTAAGGAACTTGGGTCATTAAACCTGCTCTTGCTATGAAGCATGAATCTAATGAATTGTCAATGAAAAAGCAGAATCGGCGTATTTTCATGTATGGCTCTTCTCTAAGCATTATTGAAATATGCAACTGAGGAGAAATAGAAATATGTTTCAGGCTAAACTGTCTCTTGATCAATATCAAATAGATTTTTTTCTTCCGAATTGAATGAAGAATTTTTATTTTATGTAAAAGCAGTGGCGTATCAATTTTTTCTTTAGAAATATCTAGTAACGTGCTAGTACGAACGCCACTGGCAAAACTAAAAATTATGTTTTTCATTGCAAAACTGCCCTCTCGATGGTAGTTAACGTCTACAAAATTTCATTGAAATAGCCGTTTGACAACAATTAATAAATTTGATTTTTTTAAACCAAACTTGGACACCTTGTATTTCCTTAACGAAGCATTTTTCGAATACAGTTTATATATTAAACTCATATTATTTTTTGAATCTCTAGCGGTCCCTGAAGTTTCCGCATCGGAAACTGGACCACCCTGTATAGTATCTGTAGCATTTTCATTGTAAAAACTGGTAATATTAAAATTCGCCTTAGTTAAAGTGACTCCAACAGGTTGATTATGAAAATGGCCCCAAGTTATCAAACTGAGTGTACAAAAAGTTGATTAATTATATTATATTTTATTTTATATTTCAGCTGTGTGGCATCTATAAAAAATGAAAACAAACGCTTGCATATTTTTTAATGGAGAAGGAATGAAAACGGATGTATTTAGTGTTGATTGGTGTTTGCGTTTTTTTTTTAATTTCTTTTGATTTAAATTGCCGCGCATTTCACGATTTTAACTTTATGTTGTTCTTGTCCTTCAACCGAGGGTGGGGAGAAAGACTGGATGAGAAGGGAGACGAGTCAGTAGACATGAGTCCCCATAGATGCTGCAAGGGAGTGAGTCGAGATCGTGAAAACCTCAAGGTAAGGACAACAGATATCGCTGCAAAACTCTTCTCTAGTACATTCATTCAAACCTTTTTCCCTAGTATAATCAATTAGAATACTTTATTTATTATTTAAATGGTTCGATGTTCAGTGCGTTCCACTAAGCGACCGCAACGCCCACAACGTCCAATGAGTCGTTCCATAAAGCGACCGCGGACGTTGCAATTGGGCTTGCGACGTTATGAAACGTCATGTGTTGACGTCATCGCAAGCGACCGCTTCGAGCCCACAACGCCCGCGGTCTTGAGGTGGGTCGACGAATCCTTTGTCATAAATAGCGGGAAATAATGAATGTCAAGTCTTTGAAGATGGAAAAAACAGCTTTATATAATTGTAAAACAGACACTGTTATTGAGATTGAGGTCCTTGTTGCTGAAGCGAGACGTGCTCGAGATCTAAATAATTAACTCAGTTATATATTCACACATTTACATTAGTAAAACCAATTTAACTTATTTTTACCTACCATATATAAAAAAAAATATACAATTTACCAGCCACCTTTTCAACCTAACCTTCAAACTAATAAATGATAAATAAAAACAAACATGGATCTCAGCTCTTACTCGTTCCACTAGGATTCAAAGCACATCCGTGAACAATGCTCACAAGAGCAGCGTTAACCTAGTGGAACGGGAAAAGTTGCGATCATGAGAATGAACTACAAATCGTTCAGCTATTAAATATTTGTATAAGGAAACTGAAGTAGAATATGCTCGGAGAAATCAAGAGAAAAGAACATTTAGTTTTGAAATTGATGAAGAAGTCGTGCCACTTTTACTGAAATGTATCAGAAACCTTTTATTTGACAACGTGATAACATGTACATGGAGAAATGGTGAAAATAAAATGGCACAATGGAAACATATCCGAAAAAATGTATGAATTGTAAGATCCTGCTATGGAATTAGTGCGTGCTAAAAATTTAAGGGATTCGCATATAGATAATACAAAACAAATGAAAGTCAGCATGGCTACACAAGTGCTGAGTTGCAGAGTAGCAGCTGCGATAAAAGCGATATCGAGGGTAGCTAAGATTATTTATTTTTGGTGATAGGTAATTTTTAATTCAATTTGGTTTTATGCTACATTATGTTTGAAGCCAGTATGTTTACTTATAGGTGGGGACACGATTGAACCTGATGCCGTAGATACAGCTGAATTTATTGTCTTCATAGACAAAACATTTAGCAGTCTAATTGGCTCCCGAATCACAGCAAAAGGAGGAAAACATTAAGGAAGCTGCAACTAAAAAAAGTGATCATTTGGAACACTGGAGAGAAGCCACAAATTTATTTTAAGTATGAAATGTTCTAATTCAAAAAGGAAGAATTTCACTCCTACTATTGGTAATTGGATGCACACTTTAAGGGTTTCCGATATTTAATAACAAAATTATTAAATTCAGGATTTACATTTGTATGCAGAAGAAAGTTTAATCATGATAGTAATTTTTTTTATTAGGAGTCATGGTATTCGAAATGTAAATGCTGATGCTGCTTTCTTTCAAGAATTCATTTGAATCATTAATAAATGAATAATGTTATACACAATCTTCCCAAAACAAAAGTTGTGAATGTTAGTTTGGGTGTATTAAATAATTTGCATTTTTTTTTAAAGTAATTGAGGTTGTACCAGATCCTGTAGAGGTATTGGTACTAAAAAATCCTCCATTAAGGCCTTTCGAATCAGGTCTTTTTACATTCATATATAGCGAGATACATAGCTAAACAAATTGCAAAAAAGTGAAATGTAAATTATGTAGAACAGAATTAATTGGAAAAATCTCAGACTTAGTGAAGCTTCTGTGAGCATTAGCTTCGTTATTTCCAAATACGGTTTTCAACAACGTTTCCACAGAACAGTAGACATTTTAAGAAATTATGGACCTATTGTTTGTCACAAAAATGACGTCATAAATTTAAAATGTAATCTTCAGGCTTCTGAAGAGTTTAATAGTTTTACATGTAAAATATCACGACTTACTGTTCATTTTATATGATTATATTTGTAAATTTCACAAAAATACGTGGGTCAAGAGTGTGAATAGAGGTAAAGATATTTCTAAGCGTTTCTATTAAGATTCTCGCTCACAAAAAATATTTAAACACAAGGCGCAGCAACTAAATATTCCAGTGACAGGACTTAGGCAGCGTATTTTTAGTGTTAGTTTCTGAATTTGTACTTTGGGTTATAAGAATAAATAAATTTTGTTTTTAAATAAAAAGACCTTTTCGGACTCGTGAAACATAATTATGGGACGTTCCAAATACTCCAAAGAAAAATGAAATTGAAAGTGCTACAGAAAGAAGAGTATCAATAAAACTAAAGACTGCCACATGTAAAATATTTGCTAAAAATGGTGTACAAAGCAGAAGAAATAAAAGTAACTCCGACATTTCCGTGGATTTCGAGAAACTTTCTTCTTAAAGTAGGTGATTTTGTGCTTGATAAATTTTCACCAAAAAACAATAATTTTCGCTATGTAGGATGTCTCCAGGATACTAGTGAGAAAACCAAACCCAAAATTAAATTTCTACGTAAAAAAAATCAAATGGATTTTTATTTCCAAACCAGGACAATATCAGCGCATTGCCTCGAAGCAACATAATTGCAAAAGTACCGGATCCCAAAGAAGCCAAGAATTGAATTTTCCTGATTCATTTATAAATTACATATATTGCGTATTTCAATTCCAAATTACTCCACGTTGTCCTTAGCTGCCCCATCTGAGACACATTGGGACAAATGTATATTTTTTTTCTGTCAAATATTTTCCCTTAACTGTAATTTCTGGCAGTTAAAAGAACTATGTTATAAGTTCTTTTAAAATTATTGTACACTAATATCATCCATTTATTTGTTCAGTAAATAGATTTTTTAAAAAATGTACCAAACTGTTCCACCCTTTTTTACGCCCGAAAAATGTAAAATTAATTAAAATCTGGTAAATTACGTAATATATTTATCGTGAATCTTTCCTGCACATGTGTACGTATGGCAAAATCGTAATGCGTTGTTTGCTTCGCATTCTCCCCTATCATTTGTTTTAACGTACTGCCGTTGTTACCTTTATCGTATTTTTAGTGCAATTTTGTAGTATCTGTTGTTTGTTTGAACGAATGGAAGTACTTAAAACAATATGTACCTATGTTCCCATCATTATTTACATCGAAATTGGAAGTGGTCAATTTTCTTGTTTGTTTACAAAATGTAAGATGCTGCCGAAATCATAAGTAGTGGGTTTCAGCAATATAGTATATTTAGGCATCACAACAGATTAGAAACAGCAAAACTAAGCAAACCAAAAAAACCTAAAAAATTGAGTTACAAAATTTGGATACGCACAGGCACTTCTGGCTATGTATACTGTTTTGAGGCCAATCAAAGAGCTTCCGGAAACAGAAACCAAATCAGCGAATTTAGGTTCAGGAGGAGAGCAAAGCGTTTATGTCAAGACATTTATGTCACCTGTTAAGGTCAAAACTCCAAAATATTTGCAGATAATACTTTTTTCAAGTGTTCAGCTCATAGAAATTGCCTACAAAGAAAAAAAAATGTAAGACTTGAAATCAGAGAAAGAATTGAAAGCTAGTGGCCGTGGCAGTTCATTAATAGTTACATTTTCAAATAGCGAAGAAGCAACTAGATTATGTGGAGAACGCAAGGAAAATATCAAGATAAGGAGGCTACAGGCAATATCAATTTACAACAAACATATGGGTGGGGTTGACCTCATGGACTCTTTAGCGGTCTTATACCGTAACGATACAAAAAATCGAAGATGGTACATGTGAATTTTCTATCACTTTTTAAATGCGAGTGTCGTAAACTCTTGGCTTATTTGGAGGTTTAATGGAGAAGAAAAGTGTGGATTTGTTGACTTTTAAACGTAACGTGACAACATATTTGGTTTTCAAGGGTAAAACACAACTACAACAAAAAAAAAAGGATAAAGGTACTTAACTTCCAGCCCCCCTAACTCTGTCAATTTTAATAGTATGAGAAGTCAAATAGACTATTCTTAAGTAAAATTTTATGGTCTACAACTTTTTTAAGAAACTTTTTTTCTAGGTCTTATTCCTTTTAAGTTATCTTGAAAAAACCCTTTATTTTATCTTCTTTCACCCCTGGCTGGGGGTCGAAAAAAAGTACTGTCACTTATTGTTATTATATACGAGTACATCAAACTAACTTATACAAAAAATTCAGGCAAGTTGACCAAAACTGAGATTTAAAGGCCCATTTCATTGGACTAAACTTTCAAGTATAAAGTTAATAAAATATGCAATTTTATTTTTCAAAAAAATATATTTTTATTTTCTGTTTTGATGCGTATCGTAATAATGATTGGATATTTTTGGGGAGGCTAATTCGGGTTTTGGGGGAGCTAAGCCCCTTTAACTTCGCCCATGGTAAAAGTAAGGAATGAATAAGTTAAATTTTGAATATCATTTAATTATACACGGTGAAAATAGTGACTTGAATATCCAAATCTTATTAATTTTCATTACTAAGAAACCATTAGTAAATAGTACGGGTTATTTATTTCAT
This sequence comes from Anoplophora glabripennis, assembly GCF_000390285.2. Lineage (NCBI taxonomy): Eukaryota > Metazoa > Arthropoda > Insecta > Coleoptera > Cerambycidae > Anoplophora > Anoplophora glabripennis. Next base: position 137,955 of record NW_019416614.1, on the reverse strand, counting down.
GCTCTTCAACAATGATGCATTTTTTACATAAATGAAGCTTCCCCTTGCCTACAAACCACTGTAGGTACTATCGAAATAAATAAAATAAACCCCTGAGTTTGGAAACCGATATTCCAGTTAGCTGCTCGCTAAGCGTCATCCACATACCGCCGCCATGCCGCGCACCTCCCCGTGAGAACGACCGGATAACCAATAAATGCAAGATATATAAAAAAAATATAGCCTTTATTAGTATATTTATTACTATAAAATTTTTTTTCAGATTGTTGTTTACAGTTATTTACTGCCCGTGTCAGTTTTTCTCATGTTTTAAATAGTGCAATATTTATAGAGATAGCACCCTTCTGCTTTGGTTAAAATTAAAAAAAAGAAGAGTTTTTAGAACAAATGACCTTCACAGTACTAAAGACGATAGTTCCAATTATCGTCAGTAAAAATTTGGAATTTTTTTATCTATCAACAAAATAATTACGAATAGTTAAAGCGAGCGGTATCAATTTTGTAGGCAGAAAACCGTGATTTTTTCAACATTTTCATCAAGTTAAAAAATATTATAATTTTCAATAATGTTATCGGAACACGTTGATGCCATGGTATAAGAAAATTGGATTGAACTTTGACACTTCAGTTGCGCCAGTTAATCATCAGAGGCCTATTGAGGCTTCATCTTTTGATTGGTTGATTGGTTACTGTCTTGTCGTTCCGCTTAAAGTAGCCAATCGCAGTTTAGCTGGAAATGTTGCTACTGAGAACGTACTAGAGCCTAATACCGTTACTTATTGTTTAAGAAAAACCGGGAAATTGGATCAGTTTAATCTCGATGGCCCTTGAGTGAACAACGTAGCATCTGAGCTATTATATTGCCCAAGCGAACTACACAGAGACTACAGAGAGCAAGACTTTAAACTAATATTTGCAAGATTTCTTTGATTTTATTACATGTTATTTAATTTGTGCTTGCTTAGCTAGCTAGCTTGTGCTAGTTATTCTTACTTTTAGTTTAGAATACATATTTATTTCATAATGGACCTTGCGGTTTTTATGAGGGGTAATTTTAACTCGTATAGTTTAGGTTGTTATCTAGGTATCGACGGAACAGGAATAGCGGAACAAAAACTAAGATCCAATGAACAAGGACTGAGCTTCTACAACTGTATGGTGTCATCCCCATAAGAAATCCGCCAGTAGATTGCCCTGAATGTAACGCACCCTTAAGTATGATTTCCGAACGAGAAAGATATGGCTGGATACAGCCGGCTAGAAAGAAATTTTCGCCCTTAGACAATACGTTTCTAACGAGAGCTCGTTTGAATGGTGAGATGGCAGCGGACAAAATTATCTTGATCCTAGATATGTGGCGTGATCCACTTGTTTCTGCACAAGAAACTTTGTGCATGTCTGCCAACACGATTGTTGCCTGGTACGGATTCTGTCGGGATGTAGCTTGTGCCATCGTTTGACACGACTTAATATCTATAGGAGGTGCGGGAGTCGTCGTGGAAGTAGACGAATCTCACTTATTCAAGCGGAAGCATAACGTTGGCAGAGAGACGATGTGGGAACATGTTTGGGTGGTCAGTGGAATAAGTAGAACGATGAAGTAACTATTCGCAGTTATAGTGGAACGAAGAGATACAGACACTTTCATGCCGCTTCTACACCAATGCATAGATGGAAATTCATAGAGGTATATTTGGAGTAGCAAACCATAACCAGAATTTCTTAAACCCGCCAGGAGAGGAAGAACCGAATTGAGTACCTGCTGGAACTTTTAATGAAGAATATTTGGATACGAAATGGAATTGACCTGTACCTCAACTTGGATATGTACCATTTAGGAACCATACACAAATAATCGAGAGAACATGGAGAGACCTAATAGAAGGGTTGAAGGCGACAAATAGCATGGAATACGCCGGTGAATACATTGGGGAATGGATGTATAGAAGACATATTGGAAGGAAATATAAGTAGGAACGAGAATTTTTAAGAGACATCAGAAGACCCTGGAATTGGAAAGCGTTTTGAAGATTTACTGGACTATGACTGCCACGAATGCGAAGCGTGAGGTATGTGAACCACTACACTTTTAAAGTGTAATCGCGCAGATACTTTTAATAACGTTAAAAATTCTTTATTGCAATAATTACAAAATTGATCCATTATTTTATTTCTTTACTGAAATACCTACTAAATTGAAAGTAACTGGGCGGTATCTCCTATTGTCCATTACGTCATCGTAGGAGAGTGACAACGCCTTTTGGGAATATAATATACAGGGTGTATCAGTTGCAAATACAAAAAATTTTATACATCGAAAAAGTGGAATGTTTTGACCTAAACATTTTGTCTTAAAACGCTTAGTTTTTGAGATTGTGTTACGTTTTAAAATTTCATTGTAATATTCGGTTTGTTATCGTTAAAACAAAATTAGATCAAATATTATACATATAATTAATTAATAATTTCTTTATTACATTTACTTTCATTTCATTTCGTTTCATCTCGTATAATTGCTCACATTAGCTGATTTATTCCTATTTAAATTTCGTACCTATTTAATACTTAAAGATATCAGTTTTTGTCTTGGAGTTTTTTTGTTAAAATTTTGGCTTGGGTCGATTCGCGGTTCACCGGTATCGAAATACAACTAATTTTTGCATTAATATAGGTTTAGGGGGTTAATATAAATGTTTTAAATAGTAAAATGTGGGTATAGGGTTGTTATATCATTCTCTATGTATAAGTAAACTTAATATTTATAATAATTTTTTTGAACATACGGTTGTGATTGGCTGAGGTACTGACCAATCAGATCATGACATGTTCCTAGGTATTTTCGATCTTCTATCTCATTGGAGGGGAACTTCTTGGACGGCTTAAAAAGAGTTAGCAACGGCGTGTGTGATTGTGGCTCGTGGAAATATATGATCATTACAATCATCTTTAATTAAGATTAATTTTTGCGGCCAAATTTGAAGAATTTGCGGGTCGTTAGTTCTTTTGGAGCAAATTTTTTGCTGGAAATCCCGAAATTCTAACGTCTTTGGAAGGATTTGTGACACGACGCTGTCGTATAAACAACGTTACTGGTATATTTTCTTCCGCCTCTAAATCTGAAAGAACCCTGTTTCATAGAATTTTCAATACAAATTTTAACACGATCGACACTACCGACTCTAGAAAAGGCGACGTACATCTGACCGTGAGAAAAACATGGCCGTTTAAGGTATACACCAACTCTCGAAAAAGTCTGACCCTGAGATTTATTCACGGTCATAGCATAGGCCACTCTCATGGGATACTGCGTTCGTTTAAATTCCTTCGGTAACATATTATCGCGACCGATCATCGTCACCTTGGGAATCCAAACGACACTTCCCCTTCTTTCGCCGGTAAGAATACGACATTCCAAAACGTGATCTCCCAAAGTAGAAACTATTAAGCGAGTACCATTACAAAGACCCTGTTCGATATCTAAATTATTTAGAAGCATAACAACCGTTCCCACTTTTAAAGTTAATTCGTGCGGAGGTAAGGACGTCGTCGTGATAGAATTGAGTAAGTCTTGAGGCACCCGCAAGTCATCCTCCTCGGCCGCCTCATAAACGTCCGTACTAAAATAGGATACGGCCTCACCCGGCAACCTACCAACTATCAACTTATTGACATCGTTAACGACGGCATTAGTCGGACAAAGAATTACCCGATCAGCAACATCCTCTCCATCGAATACACCCTGTGGATAAACAAAATCGAGCAACGCGTCCACGTCGGCCACAACGAAACAGTCGGGAATACGAATGATATCCTCAGGTACACCCGGAACCGACGGCAACGTCTCATGAGGGATCCGATCTTCTCCGAGACGAAGAAGCCATTCCGCAAAACGGTCATCACCTACATATCCGCCAACAACGTCACCTGCAACTCCTACCCGAACATTCGTAGAAAGAGAACAAAATCGCATGGCCCTCCACAAAGGCGACGCCTTTAAGCAGGACGACACGACCTGCGCCCTTCCACCGTGAGGAACAACGGGTAGGGTCTGACGAAAATCTCCGCCCAAAAGAAAAACTTTACCGCCCATAGGTACATTAGGCCTACCCATCAGGTCCCTGATTTGTAAGATTCGTTGTCATATAATTTTAGAAACGAAACTTGAATATGATCAAAATACATGAAAACATTGTACTTTGTAATTGTAAATTGGTTTTCTACAATATATGCAGTATTTCAAATACATAAAGTTTCACAAAGTTCATTGCGATATATTTGTACAAGGAAAGCATAAATATGATAAAAATGCATAGAAAAATTGTAATTTCAATAGTGAAAAAAGAGTAAATGCACATATTTTTACAATTTAATCAATTTTTTAAATCCATGAAGCTTAAGAAATTTATAGACATTTGTAAAGAAATTGATGAACATAAAATCTTAATATGTAACTTTTGTAACAAAATATTATTCATGGGAACGTAAAAATATAGAATATCATAATGTATGTATATAGAAATACATTTTATAATTATTCGCTTTTTAATGTACGTAAAGCTTGACAATCTGCGTTGTGATAAATTTGTATAAATGAAATATAAATATAATAAAAATGCATATTAACATTGTACTTTTTAATTGTTAATCGTTTTTCAACCGTTTATGCGGTTTGCAATGACATAAAATTTCACAAACTTCATTGTGATATATTTTTATAAATTTTACATGAATATGATAAAAATGCATAGAAATATTATAAATGTAATAGTAAATAAAATGTGACTACACATATTTTTACAAACGAAACATGAATCTAATAGTTTTGCATGGAAATATTGTAATTTGTAATTGTTAATCATTTTTCCACTATTTATGACGTTTTTTAAATACATAAAACTTAATAAATTTGTAAAATGAAAATAGTGTCAGATGTAACCTAAAATTTATATACTGAAAATAGCAAGAAATGTACATTAAATTTGCATAATTTTATAATGCATTAACAGCAAATACTCGATAACGAAATCTGAATAATCCCTTAATCCCTTAATAAAGCAAGGGAAAGCAGGTAGAAAAGTATAAAAGAAAATAACAACTGAATAAAATTATCATACCGAATAAGTGTAGTGTACGAGAAACATTTAAAAATGGATGCATCGAATGTATTGCCTGACGACGAAATAGACGAAATTCTGGGTGCCATCGCCACACCGACAGAACAGGAAGACGACACCCTGCAATGGGGCAATATAAGTGAGGAGGCTCTGAATGAAACGTGCGCTGTTGCCGAAGAAGAAATTGGAGAAACAGAAGAAGTCAGAGAGCCACATGAGGTAGACGACACCCTGCAATGGGGCAATATTACTGACGAGGCTCTAACTGAAGCGTGTACTGTTGCCGAGGAAGAACTTGAAAAAAAAAAAGAAATCACACAGCCACATGAGGTACCATTAATATGGGAAGACATCGACGAAACAGAATTAGTAAATGTTACGGTGGAAGCCGAACAACGTGGAAGTGCCGTCATGCATGGAGATATGGAAGAATTACAGTGGGAGACTATCGATGCCTCCCAGCTAATAAACATAACTGTGGAAGCAGAACAAAATGTCGGTGAAGAAGAACAGGAAGAACGTGACGTCTTAGAAGAAGAAGAGGTAGAAGAAGAACAGGACGAACCTGACGTCTTTCAAGAGGAAGAAGTAGAAGAAGAACAGGACGAACATGACGTGTTGGAAAAAGAAGAGGAAGACGAAGTCCAGGACGAACATGACGTCTTGGAAGAGGAAGAAATAGAAGAAGAACAGGATGAACCTGACGTGTTGGAAGAAGAAGAAGTGGAAATAAGCGAAAACGACAACATTGAAATAGGTCCGTTGTCGACATCGACAACAGCAAGCACAAACGCATCGTCAGAGGAAATTCGCAGTAGGATGGTTCGACAATTAAGTCCAAATAGCGACTCTTCCGAAGAAATCCGAAAACAAATGGTAGAAAAGTTTATCAAGCGGCCTTTAAAAAAAAGGAAGTTCGAGTAATGGGATGGTCCAATTAGCAAAGCACAAAAATCGGCAAGTATAAGAAAATCTTCATAGGGGACAAATACAGTACGCAGCTGTGATAAGAAAAACCACGTTTAAAATACATAACAGTTTGTATAAAAGAAAACGAAAAAAATAAAGTAATGAAAATATAATAAAGCAAATAATAACCGCTTAAATCGGTGTATGTGTACCACCCTCGCGCGACCCGCAACAGTTGAATATGAAATGCAGCTAAAATAAACACCTGACGTCCCTGAACGCGAAAACACAAATTGAAAATAAATGGATAGTCGAACTGGCGCGCCGCTTCGCGGCTCGCAACCGAAACAGTCGTTGAAATGCGCGGAAATAGTATATATGCAAGAATTTTGTATAAATCGATCTCACACCAAATCGACCTCGCACCCGTATAACCCGAATACGATTCACAACCCGAACACGACATGTGCAACGGGGAAATATAAAAAAAAGTGAAACCAAGCCGGGCCCAGCGGGCCCGCCACGTCCCGCAATAGTTGTCGCACCCATATAACCTGACCAGAAATCACAACCCGAAGACGACATGTGCAACGTGAAAATATGAAATTAAAACCAAGCTGGGCCCAGCGGGCCCGCCACGCCCCGCAGTATAAGAAATCAAAAAAAAAAAAAAATCACCACCGTAACAGTAGAAAATAAATTGATAGACGAACTGGCGCCACTTCGCGACGCGCAACCGAAACATAAAAAAATGCACAGAAGTACCGCTACATGCAGTAACCCGCCGAGACCACTAAAAAATGCAACGTGATCCACACAACAACGAAAATGTGTAAAACGTAAGAACCTCGAGCCCCTAAACGCTAAAGGGAAAACATAAATGGATAGGCGAACTGGCGCATCGATACCGTACCACAACGCGAAGTGACCCGTCGGGCCCATTAGGACCATCAAGTCGCCACTTCGCAAATCCGAGCGGAGAACTGGAAAGGTAGGCGAAATCCGCCAGAACGGACATGAAAAAAAATTAAAAGGGCCATATCTCCGCCCCCTTAAGCGCTACAAAAAAAACGAAAGAATACTTTTTTGCTAGTCACATAATAAGCTTTCATTTGATGTAGGATAAGTCCATATTCGAACCGACGAGGTTATCAAAATGTTTAGCTCACGTTCTTCACCGGGGGTCGAAAACTAAAATCGGCCTTAAAAAAAAAACTATAAAAGATATCGAAAAAACAGAAACACCTCCGAGTTCGTAACAGCAAAACGCACGTTTTGAAACCGTCGTCAGCAGCGTACGAATATTTAAAAAATTCCAACCCCCCACAGCACCCTCCGAAGAAAGAGAAGAAACTGGAAAAGTACGTCACACAGAAGCCCTCCCAAGGTATAATGAATCCCCCGAAGGAAAATCCGGCCCGAAGGACCAAACGGCCAGAATAAAAAATCGGCCAGTACGCCTGCGCGGAACGTCGGATCGCAAAAAAATTTTAGGGGTACGAAGACCCAAGGGACCTCTACCTATCCACCAAATCTCGAACTAATCCGATAACATTACGCCTCCCCCGTACACCCCACCCCAACCCTCGAGGTCGGACCGCCAAACGAAGATCCATCGCGACATCGCGACCGAAATAGAAAATCGACGGGTCCCGGCGATTTAATTGAAAAAAAAAAATTTTTCGGCGCGACGTAGGTTTTCTTACGTTCGAAATCGAGACGATATATAACAAAATCGACCCCATGGGCGTGTTTGGCAGAACAGGTACGAATTTAGTTTAGGGGTCTCGCCCCGACCCCACGAAAAAAGGGCGGGGTCATATGCACCCCACAAAAAAAAATCGATAGATTTTCACGAAATCCGACGTGGACCACACACGCGACAGTCATAAGATCCCCTCAGAAGCGCAAGTCCGTAGCACCAACGGTTCGGCCGTAAATCGCTATAAGGGGTTCGCGCATGCGCCGAATTTTTTTTTTTTCACAGAATCCGCCCGTCCCACTGTATCCGACAGGAGCCCGTGCGCATCCGTAGCATTCACCGCCGAAGCGCACGGCGACTTTTACGTTCTGCGCAGCATCGTAACCATTCCACCTGTAGAGGCAAATCGAACCGCCGGGCTGGCCGGAATACGACGGTTCGTCGAACGTCGCTCCAGCTGTGGCCGTTCGCATATCGACGTTCCGACCGTTTTCGGTAACTTCACCCCCACTTTTTATAGCGGTTCCGAGCACAACCACGGTACCGCGCATACGGCCATATGTCGGTTATCCCTCTCAGTCCCAAGGCGTACGACTTGCACCCTAGAAAACTTATGCGCAGGCGCACAGAAACCCGTCCGTGCGAGCACGGACGCTTTACGTCCCTCTACCTCCGCGACCCCTCTGCGCAGAATTTTGTCTCCCCGCAACTCTCCGCGCATACCCGACCGAGTTAACCTTGAGGATTTCGGGGTCGGATCATAGAGGCTCACCAATAGCCCCATCTTTTGCGCGTACAACGGCGCAAACCGCACCTCGCTACGGCGTCTCGTTCCCGAGCCGCGTGCCCGTTTATACTTCCCGGCTCCACCCCCCGAACGCCGCCCCCGATCGCAAAATCGACGAGAGGTGTTCGGCGTTCCCCGTCGCGAGTACACCCCGTATACGAAGTTTGAGATCGATCCGAGGGATTCTAAAAACCCAGGTCACGTTCCCCATATGCTTGTACACGGTAGAGCAGTTTCCACGCTGCGATCTGTTGAGACTCAGCCCTTAGCTTGGGGATTCGTCTTGTCGGAGAGACGAGACCCCTATATATATATATTTATTTATGGTGTACGTACCGGTAGTATCAATAGTACCGATAGTACCAATAGATACATTACGATAAAATTTCTATCGGCCGTTATCGCTGTTTGTCGCGATAGCGGCTTTTTTTATGAAAAAATTATCGAATACGATTTTCGACTTTCTTTCCAATTTGTCGAAATACCCCGATGTATATACGGACATCGGAATTATTAGCCGTTATCGTTCGACAGAACGATAGCGGCTTTTTTTATGAAAAATTTTTGGAATAGTATTTTCGACTTTCTTTCGAATTCGTAGGAATACGTACATATATACCAACACCGGAATTATAAGCCGTTATCGTTCGATAGAACGATAGCGGCTTATTTTATGAAAAAATTGTCCCTGACGACGTATATATATATATATATAACTAACAAAATTCTAAATATAGTCGGGTCTGCAGTCAAAGCCAAATTTATTATTTTCTGTAAATTTTATACTTACTTCGTTAAAATCAATATCATGTTTACAACTATTTGTATGGTTTGACAACATACAAGAATTCTTATTAAGTCTAATGTCACTTTTATGAGAATCAATCCTATCTTTAAGCCTCCTACCAGTTTGCCCAATATAAACTTTTTGACAATCTTTACATGGAATACTATACACAACATTAGACTTATGTAATAAAGGAACCTCATCTTTAAGACTAGAAAAAATATTTTTAATAATTAACTTATTCGTAAAAGCCAGTCGAATGTCATTCATATAGATTCTATATAGGGTAATGAAAAATATGAAAAATTTATACGATGGTATACAAAACCTGGGGCATCAGGATTCGTGGTATACAAAACCTGGGGCATCAGGACGATATTTTGCATCGTACCATCCCATGAAACAGAAAATTAATTTATTGTTAGGGATGAAAAACAGGGTCTTACGCACGTCACATCGTTCAAAAACGATGGAAAACCTGAGAAAACTTGCTCAGTTGTTCCTTAAATGTGGTTACCCAAGTAGGCTTGTTAACAAAATTCTTTTTAATAGAAATAATGATTTACAAGTTCTTTCTCCTTCACATTCTGTTCTTGATGATGGGT